>NW_027096069.1:0-265423 GCF_040115645.1 Euwallacea fornicatus | reverse complement strand
TGACACAACACATCATGACTGCACCTTGTTGAATTTCCAAGAAAAATAGTACTTTATGTGCTCAAACACACAACTTTTGAGACTTTTCAAATTTTGATGCTCGATAACTTCGGCAAATGAGTACCAAATTCCTTAAAGAAAGTGTCAAATTAATCAGCTCGACGAGATTTTGAAGATCTCACAACACATCATGATTGCATCTTGTTGAATTTCCAAGAAAAATAGTACTTTTTGTGCTCAAACACACAACTTGTGTGACTTTTCAAATTTTGAAGCTCGATAACTTCCGCAAATGAGTACCAAATTTCTTAAACAAAGTGTCAAATTAATCAGCTCGACGAGATTTTAAAGATGACACAACACATCATGATTGCATCTTGTTGAATTTCCAAGAAAATTAGTACTTTATGTGCTCAAACACACATATTTTGTGACTTTTCAAATTTTGAACCTCGATAACTTCGGCAAATGAGGACCAAATTTGTTAAACAAAGTGTCAAATTAATCAGCTCGACGAGATTTTAAAGATGACACAACACATCATGATTGCATCTTGTTGAATTTCCAAGAAAATTAGTACTTTATGTGCTCAAACACACAACTTTTGAGACTTTTCAAATTTTGAAGCTCGATAACTTCCGCAAATGAGTACCAAATTTCTTAAACAAAGTGTCAAATTAATCAGCTCGACGAGATTTTAAAGATGACACAACACATCATGATTGCATCTTGTTGAATTTCCAAGAAAATTAGTACTTTATGTGCTCAAACACACAACTTTTGAGACTTTTCAAATTTTGAAGCTCGATAACTTCGGCAAATGAGGACCAAATTTGTTAAACAAAGTGTCAAATTAATCGGCTCGACGAGATCTTTAAAATGACATGAAACGTCATGTTTGCATCATGTTGAATTTCCAAGAAAAATAGTACTTTATGTGCTCAAACACACAACTTTTGTGACTTTTCAAATTTTGAAGCTCGATAACTTCGGCAAATAAGTACCAAATTCCTTAAAGAAAGTGTCAAATTAATCAGCTCGACGGGATTTTGAAGATGTCAAAACTCATCATGATTGCATCTTGTTGAATTTCCAAGAAAAATAGTACTTTTTGTGCTCAAACACACAACTTGTGTGACTTTTCAAATTTTGAAGCTCGATAACTTCCGCAAATGAGTACCAAATTTCTTAAACAAAGTGTCAAATTAATCAGCTCGACGAGATTTTAAAGATGACACAACACATCATGATTGCATCTTGTTGAATTTCCAAGAAAATTAGTACTTTATGTGCTCAAACACACATATTTTGTGACTTTTCAAATTTTGAACCTCGATAACTTCGGCAAATGAGGACCAAATTTGTTAAACAAAGTGTCAAATTAATCAGCTCGACGAGATTTTAAAGATGACACAACACATCATGATTGCATCTTGTTGAATTTCCAAGAAAATTAGTACTTTATGTGCTCAAACACACAACTTTTGAGACTTTTCAAACTTTGATGCTCGATAACTTCGGCAAATGAGTACCAAATTCCTTAAAGAAAGTGTCAAATTAATCAGCTCGACGGGATTTTGAAGATGTCACAACTCATCATGATTGCATCTTGTTGAATTTCCAAGAAAATTAGTATTTTATGTGCTCAAACACACATATTTTGTGACTTTTCAAATTTTGATTCTCGATAACTTCGGCAAATGAGTACCAAATTCCTTAAAGAAAGTGTCAAATTAATCAGCTCGACGGGATTTTGAAGATGTCACAAGTCATCATAATTGCATCATGTTGAATTTCCAAGAAAAATAGTACTTTATGTGCTCAAACACACAACTTGTGTGACTTTTCAAATTTTGATTCTCGATAACTTCGGCAAATGAGTACCCAATTCCTTAAAGAAAGTGTCAAATTAATCATTTCGACGAGATTTTGAAGATCTCACAACACATCATGATTGCATCTTGTTGAATTTCCAAGAAAAATAGTACTTTATGTGCTCAAACACACAACTTGTGTGACTTTTCAAATTTTGATGCTCGATAACTTCGGCAAATGAGTACCAAATACCTTAAAGAAAGTGTCAAATTAATCAGCTCGACGAGATTTTAAAGATGACACAACACATCATGATTGCACCTTGTTGAATTTCCAAGAAAAATAGTACTTTATGTGCTCAAACACACAACTTTTGAGACTTTTCAAATTTTGATGCTCGATAACTTCGGCAAATGAGGACCAAATTTGTTAAACAAAGTGTCAAATTAATCGGCTCGACTAGATCTTTAAAATGACATGAAACGTCATGATTGCATCTTGTTGAATTTCCAAGAAAAATAGTACTTTATGTGCTCAAACACACAACTTGTGTGACTTTTCAAACTTTGAAGCTCGATAACTTCGGCAAATGTGGAACAAATTTCTTAAACAAAGTGTCAAATTAATCTGCTCGACGAGATTTTGAAGATGTCACAACACATCATGATTGCATCATGTTGAATTTCCAAGAAAAATAATACTTTATGTGCTCAAACACACAACTTGTGTGACTTTTCAAATTTTGAAGCTCGATAACTTCGGCAAATGAGTACCAAATTTCTTAAACAAAGTGTCAAATTAATCAGCTCGACGAGATTTTAAAGATGACACAACACATCATGATTGCATCATGTTGAATTTCCAAGAAAAATAGTACTTTATATGCTCAAACACACAACTTGTGTGACTTTTCAAATTTTGAAGCTCGATAACTTCGGCAAATGAGGACCAAATTTGTTAAACAAAGTATCAAATTAATCAGCTCGACGAGATTTTAAAGATGACACAACACATCATGACTGCACCTTGTTGAATTTCCAAGAAAAATAGTACTTTATGTGCTCAAACACACAACTTTTGAGACTTTTCAAATTTTGATGCTCGATAACTTCGGCAAATGAGTACCAAAGTCCTTAAAGAAAGTGTCAAATTAATCAGCTCGACGAGATTTTGAAGATCTCACAACACATCATGATTGCATCTTGTTGAATTTCCAAGAAAAATAGTACTTTATGTGCTCAAACACACAACTTGTGTGACTTTTCAAATTTTGAAGCTCGATAACTTCGGCAAATGAGGACCACATTTGTTAAACAAAGTGTCAAATTAATCGGCTCGACGAGATCTTTAAAATGACATGAAACGTCATGATTGCATCATGTTGAATTTCCAAGAAAAATAGTACTTTATGTGCTCAAACACACAACTTTTGAGACTTTTCAAATTTTGATGCTCGAAAACTTCGGCAAATGAGTACCAAATTTCTTAAACAAAGTGTCAAATTAATCAGCTCGACGAGATTTTAAAGATGACACAACACATCATGACTGCACCTTGTTGAATTTCCAAGAAAAATAGTACTTTATGTGCTCAAACACACAACTTTTGAGACTTTTCAAATTTTGATGCTCGATAACTTCGGCAAATGAGTACCAAATTCCTTAAAGAAAGTGTCAAATTAATCAGCTCGACGAGATTTTGAAGATGTCACAACTCATCATGATTGCATCTTGTTGAATTTCCAAGAAAATTAGTACTTTATGTGCTCAAACACACATATTTTGTGACTTTTCAAAATTTGATTCTCGATAACTTCGGCAAATGAGTACCAAATTCCTTAAAGAAAGTGTCAAATTAATCAGCTCGACGAGATTTTAAAGATGACACAACACATCATGACTGCACCTTGTTGAATTTCCAAGAAAAATAGTACTTTATGTGCTCAAACACACAACTTTTGAGACTTTTCAAATTTTGATGCTCGATAACTTCGGCAAATGAGTACCAAATTCCTTAAAGAAAGTGTCAAATTAATCAGCTCGACGAGATTTTGAAGATGTCACAACTCATCATGATTGCATCTTGTTGAATTTCCAAGAAAATTAGTACTTTATGTGCTCAAACACACATATTTTGTGACTTTTCAAAATTTGATTCTCGATAACTTCGGCAAATGAGTACCAAATTCCTTAAAGAAAGTGTCAAATTAATCAGCTCGACGAGATTTTAAAGATGACACAACACATCATGACTGCACCTTGTTGAATTTCCAAGAAAATTAGTACTTTATGTGCTCAAACACACAACTTTTGAGACTTTTCAAATTTTGATGCTCGATAACTTCGGCAAATGAGTACCAAATTTCTTAAACAAAGTGTCAAATTAATCAGCTCGACGAGATTTTAAAGATGACACAACACATCATGACTGCACCTTGTTGAATTTCCAAGAAAAATAGTACTTTATGTGCTCAAACACACAACTTTTGAGACTTTTCAAATTTTGATGCTCGATAACTTCGGCAAATGAGTACCAAATTTCTTAAACAAAGTGTCAAATTAATCAGCTCGACGAGATTTTAAAGATGACACAACACATCATGACTGCACCTTGTTGAATTTCCAAGAAAAATAGTACTTTATGTGCTCAAACACACAACTTTTGAGACTTTTCAAATTTTGATGCTCGATAACTTCGGCAAATGAGTACCAAATTCCTTAAAGAAAGTGTCAAATTAATCAGCTCGACGAGATTTTGAAGATGTCACAACTCATCATGATTGCATCTTGTTGAATTTCCAAGAAAATTAGTACTTTATGTGCTCAAACACACATATTTTGTGACTTTTCAAAATTTGATTCTCGATAACTTCGGCAAATGAGTACCAAATTCCTTAAAGAAAGTGTCAAATTAATCAGCTCGACGGGATTTTGAAGATGTCACAAGTCATCATGATTGCATCATGTTGAATTTCCAAGAAAAATAGTACTTTATGTGCTCAAACACACAACTTTTGTGACTTTTCAAATTTTGAAGCTCGATAACTTCGGCAAATAAGTACCAAATTCCTTAAAGAAAGTGTCAAATTAATCAGCTCGACGGGATTTTGAAGATGTCAAAACTCATCATGATTGCATCATGTTGAATTTCCAAGAAAAATAGTACTTTATGTGCTCAAACACACAACTTGTGTGACTTTTCAAACTTTGAAGCTCGATAACTTCGGCAAATGTGGAACAAATTTCTTAAACAAAGTGTCAAATTAATCTGCTCGACGAGATTTTGAAGATGTCACAACACATCATGATTGCATCATGTTGAATTTCCAAGAAAAATAATACTTTATGTGCTCAAACACACAACTTGTGTGACTTTTCAAATTTTGAAGCTCGATAACTTCGGCAAATGAGTACCAAATTTCTTAAACAAAGTGTCAAATTAATCAGCTCGACGAGATTTTAAAGATGACACAACAAATCATGATTGCATCTTGTTGAATTTCCAAGAAAAATAGTACTTTATGTGCTCAAACACACAACTTGTGTGACTTTTCAAATTTTGATGCTCGATAACTTCGGCAAATGAGTACCAAATTCCTTAAAGAAAGTGTCAAATTAATCAGCTCGACGGGATTTTGAAGATGTCACAACTCATCATGATTGCATCTTGTTGAATTTCCAAGAAAAATAGTACTTTATGTGCTCAAACACACAACTTGTGTGACTTTTCAAACTTTGAAGCTCGATAACTTCGGCAAATAAGTACCAAATTCCTTAAAGAAAGTGTCAAATTAATCAGCTCGACGGGATTTTGAAGATGTCACAACTCATCATGATTGCATCTTGTTGAATTTCCAAGAAAATTAGTATTTTATGTGCTCAAACACACATATTTTGTGACTTTTCAAATTTTGATTCTCGATAACTTCGGCAAATGAGTACCAAATTCCTTAAAGAAAGTGTCAAATTAATCAGCTCGACGGGATTTTGAAGATGTCACAAGTCATCATGATTGCATCATGTTGAATTTCCAAGAAAAATAGTACTTTATGTGCTCAAACACACAACTTGTGTGACTTTTCAAATTTTGATTCTCGATAACTTCGGCAAATGAGTACCCAATTCCTTAAAGAAAGTGTCAAATTAATCATTTCGACGAGATTTTGAAGATCTCACAACACATCATGATTGCATCTTGTTGAATGTCCAAGAAAATTAGTACTTTATGTGCTCAAACACACATATTTTGTGACTTTTCAAATTTTGAACCTCGATAACTTCGGCAAATGAGGACCAAATTTGTTAAACAAAGTGTCAAATTAATCGGCTCGACGAGATCTTTAAAATGACATGAAACGTCATGATTGCATCATGTTGAATTTCCAAGAAAAATAGTACTTTATGTGCTCAAACACACAACTTTTGAGACTTTTCAAATTTTGATGCTCGATAACTTCGGCAAATGAGTACCAAATTTCTTAAACAAAGTGTCAAATTAATCAGCTCGACGAGATTTTAAAGATGACACAACACATCATGACTGCACCTTGTTGAATTTCCAAGAAAAATAGTACTTTATGTGCTCAAACACACAACTTTTGAGACTTTTCAAATTTTGATGCTCGATAACTTCGGCAAATGAGTACCAAATTCCTTAAAGAAAGTGTCAAATTAATCAGCTCGACGAGATTTTGAAGATGTCACAACTCATCATGATTGCATCTTGTTGAATTTCCAAGAAAATTAGTACTTTATGTGCTCAAACACACATATTTTGTGACTTTTCAAAATTTGATTCTCGATAACTTCGGCAAATGAGTACCAAATTCCTTAAAGAAAGTGTCAAATTAATCAGCTCGACGGGATTTTGAAGATGTCACAAGTCATCATGATTGCATCATGTTGAATTTCCAAGAAAAATAGTACTTTATGTGCTCAAACACACAACTTTTGTGACTTTTCAAATTTTGAAGCTCGATAACTTCGGCAAATAAGTACCAAATTCCTTAAAGAAAGTGTCAAATTAATCAGCTCGACGGGATTTTGAAGATGTCAAAACTCATCATGATTGCATCATGTTGAATTTCCAAGAAAAATAGTACTTTATGTGCTCAAACACACAACTTGTGTGACTTTTCAAACTTTGAAGCTCGATAACTTCGGCAAATGTGGAACAAATTTCTTAAACAAAGTGTCAAATTAATCTGCTCGACGAGATTTTGAAGATGTCACAACACATCATGATTGCATCATGTTGAATTTCCAAGAAAAATAATACTTTATGTGCTCAAACACACAACTTGTGTGACTTTTCAAATTTTGAAGCTCGATAACTTCGGCAAATGAGTACCAAATTTCTTAAACAAAGTGTCAAATTAATCAGCTCGACGAGATTTTAAAGATGACACAACAAATCATGATTGCATCTTGTTGAATTTCCAAGAAAAATAGTACTTTATGTGCTCAAACACACAACTTGTGTGACTTTTCAAATTTTGATGCTCGATAACTTCGGCAAATGAGTACCAAATACCTTAAAGAAAGTGTCAAATTAATCAGCTCGACGAGATTTTAAAGATGACACAACACATCATGATTGCACCTTGTTGAATTTCCAAGAAAAATAGTACTTTATGTGCTCAAACACACAACTTTTGAGACTTTTCAAATTTTGATGCTCGATAACTTCGGCAAATGAGGACCAAATTTGTTAAACAAAGTGTCAAATTAATCGGCTCGACTAGATCTTTAAAATGACATGAAACGTCATGATTGCATCTTGTTGAATTTCCAAGAAAAATAGTACTTTATGTGCTCAAACACACAACTTGTGTGACTTTTCAAATTTTGAAGCTCGATAACTTCGGCAAATGTGGAACAATTTTCTTAAACAAAGTGTCAGATTAATCGGCTCGACGAGATTTTGCAGATGTCACAACACATCATGATTGCATCATGTTGAATTTCCAAGAAAAATAATACTTTATGTGCTCAAACACACAACTTGTGTGACTTTTCAAATTTTGAAGCTCGACAACTTCGGCAAATGAGTACCAAAGTCCTTAAAGAAAGTGTCAAATTAATCAGCTCGACGAGATTTTGAAGATCTCACAACACATCATGATTGCATCTTGTTGAATTTCCAAGAAAAATAGTACTTTATGTGCTCAAACACACAACTTGTGTGACTTTTCAAATTTTGAAGCTCGATAACTTCGGCAAATGAGGACCAAATTTGTTAAACAAAGTGTCAAATTAATCGGCTCGACGAGATCTTTAAAATGACATGAAACGTCATGATTGCATCATGTTGAATTTCCAAGAAAAATAGTACTTTATGTGCTCAAACACACAACTTTTGTGACTTTTCAAATTTTGAAGCTCGATAACTTCGGCAAATAAGTACCAAATTCCTTAAAGAAAGTGTCAAATTAATCAGCTCGACGGGATTTTGAAGATGTCAAAACTCATCATGATTGCATCATGTTGAATTTCCAAGAAAAATAGTACTTTATGTGCTCAAACACACAACTTGTGTGACTTTTCAAACTATGAAGCTCGATAACTTCGGCAAATGTGGAACAAATTTCTTAAACAAAGTGTCAAATTAATCTGCTCGACGAGATTTTGAAGATGTCACAACACATCATGATTGCATCATGTTGAATTTCCAAGAAAAATAATACTTTATGTGCTCAAACACACAACTTGTGTGACTTTTCAAATTTTGAAGCTCGATAACTTCGGCAAATGAGTACCAAATACCTTAAAGAAAGTGTCAAATTAATCAGCTCGACGAGATTTTAAAGATGACACAACAAATCATGATTGCATCTTGTTGAATTTCCAAGAAAAATAGTACTTTATGTGCTCAAACACACAACTTGTGTGACTTTTCAAATTTTGATGCTCGATAACTTCGGCAAATGAGTACCAAATACCTTAAAGAAAGTGTCAAATTAATCAGCTCGACGAGATTTTAAAGATGACACAACACATCATGATTGCACCTTGTTGAATTTCCAAGAAAAATAGTACTTTATGTGCTCAAACACACAACTTTTGAGACTTTTCAAATTTTGATGCTCGATTACTTCGGCAAATGAGTACCAAATTCCTTAAAGAAAGTGTCAAATTAATCAGCTCGACGAGATTTTGAAGATCTCACAACACATCATGATTGCATCTTGTTGAATTTCCAAGAAAAATAGTACTTTTTGTGCTCAAACACACAACTTGTGTGACTTTTCAAATTTTGAAGCTCGATAACTTCGGCAAATGAGGACCAAATTTGTTAAACAAAGTGTCAAATTAATCGGCTCGACGAGATCTTTAAAATGACATGAAACGTCATGTTTGCATCATGTTGAATTTCCAAGAAAAATAGTACTTTATGTGCTCAAACACACAACTTTTGTGACTTTTCAAATTTTGAAGCTCGATAACTTCGGCAAATGAGTACCAAATTTCTTAAACAAAGTGTCAAATTAATCAGCTCGACGAGATTTTAAAGATGACACAACACATCATGATTGCATCTTGTTGAATTTCCAGGAAAATTAGTACTTTATGTGCTCAAACACACAACTTGTGTGACTTTTCAAATTTTGAAGCTCGATAACTTCGGCAAATGTGGAACAAATTTCTTAAACAAAGTGTCAGATTAATCGGCTCGACGAGATTTTGCAGATGTCACAACACATCATGATTGCATCATGTTGAATTTCCAAGAAAAATAGTACTTTATGTGCTCAAACACACAACTTGTGTGACTTTTCAAATTTTGAAGCTCGATAACTTCGGCAAATGTGGAACAAATTTCTTAAACAAAGTGTCAGATTAATCGGCTCGACGAGATTTTGCAGATGTCACAACACATCATGATTGCATCATGTTGAATT
Organism: Euwallacea fornicatus; assembly: GCF_040115645.1. Lineage (NCBI taxonomy): Eukaryota > Metazoa > Arthropoda > Insecta > Coleoptera > Curculionidae > Euwallacea > Euwallacea fornicatus. The sequence continues at coordinate 255,708 of NW_027096069.1, read as the reverse complement.
TCCAAGAAAAATAATACTTTATGTGCTCAAACACACAACTTGTGTGACTTTTCAAATTTTGAAGCTCGACAACTTCGGCAAATGAGTACCAAATTTCTTAAACAAAGTGTCAAATTAATCAGCTCGACGAGATTTTAAAGATGACACAACAAATCATGATTGCATCTTGTTGAATTTCCAAGAAAAATAGTACTTTATATGCTCAAACACACAACTTGTGTGACTTTTCAAATTTTGAAGCTCGATAACTTCGGCAAATGAGGACCAAATTTGTTAAACAAAGTATCAAATTAATCAGCTCGACGCGATTTTAAAGATGACACAACAGATCATGACTGCACCTTGTTGAATTTCCAAGAAAAATAGTACTTTATGTGCTCAAACACACAACTTTTGAGACTTTTCAAATTTTGATGCTCGATAACTTCGGCAAATGAGTACCAAATTCCTTAAAGAAAGTGTCAAATTAATCATTTCGACGAGATTTTGAAGATCTCACAACACATCATGATTGCATCTTGTTGAATGTCCAAGAAAAATAGTACTTTATGTGCTCAAACACACAACTTGTGTGACTTTCCAAAATTTTGATGCTCGATAACTTCGGCAAATGAGTACCAAATTTCTTAAACAAAGTGTCAAATTAATCGGCTCGACGGGATTTTGAAGATGTCAAAACACATCATGATTGCACCTTGTTGAATTTCCAAGAAAATTAGTACGTTATGTGCTCAAACACACAACTTGTGTGACTTTTCAAATTTTGATTCTCGATAACTTCGGCAAATGAGTACCAAATTCCTTAAAGAAAGTGTCAAATTAATCATTTCGGCGAGATTTTGAAGATCTCACAACACATCATGATTGCATCTTGTTGAATGTCCAAGAAAAATAGTACTTTATGTGCTCAAACACACAACTTGTGTGACTTTTCAAATTTTGAAGCTCGATAACTTCGGCAAATGAGTACCAAATTTCTTAAACAAAGTGTCAAATTAATCAGCTCGACGGGATTTTGAAGATGTCACAACTCATCATGATTGCATCTTGTTGAATTTCCAAGAAAATTAGTACTTTATGTGCTCAAACACACATATTTTGTGACTTTTCAAATTTTGAACCTTGATAACTTCGGCAAATGAGGACCAAATTTGTTAAACAAAGTGTCAAATTAATCGGCTCGACGAGATCTTTAAAATGACATGAAACGTCATGATTGCATCATGTTGAATTTCCAAGAAAAATAGTACTTTATGTGCTCAAACACACAACTTGTGTGACTTTTCAAACTTTGAAGCTCGATAACTTCGGCAAATGAGGACCAAATTTGTTAAACAAAGTGTCAAATTAATCAGCTCGACGAGATTTTGAAGATCTCACAACACATCATGATTACATATTGTTGAATTTCCAAGAAAAATAGTACTTTATGTGCTCAAACACACAACTTGTGTGACTTTTCAAACTTTGAAGCTCGATAACTTCGGCAAATGAGGACCAAATTTGTTAAACAAAGTGTCAAATTAATCAGCTCGACGAGATTATAAAGATGACACAACACATCATGATTGCATCTTGTTGAATTTCCAAGAAAATTAGTACTTTATGTGCTCAAACACACAACTTTTGAGACTTTTTAAATTTTGATGCTCGATAACTTCGGCAAATGAGTACCAAATTCCTTAAAGAAAGTGTCAAATTAATCAGCTCGACGAGATTTTGAAGATCTCACAACACATCATGATTGCATCTTGTTGAATTTCCAAGAAAAATAGTACTTTATGTGCTCAAATACACAACTTGTGTGACTTTTCAAATTTTGAAGCTCGATAACTTCGGCAAATGAGGACCAAATTTGTTAAACAAAGTGTCAAATTAATCGGCTCGACGAGATCTTTAAAATGACATGAAACGTCATGATTGCATCATGTTGAATTTCCAAGAAAAATAGTACTTTATGTGCTCAAACACACAACTTGTGTGACTTTCCAAAATTTTGATGCTCGATAACTTCGGCAAATGAGTACCAAATTTCTTAAACAAAGTGTCAAATTAATCGGCTCGACGAGATTTTGAAGATCTCACAACACATCATGATTACATATTGTTGAATTTCCAAGAAAAATAGTCCTTTATGTGCTCAAACACACAACTTGTGTGACTTTTCAAACTTTGAAGCTCGATAACTTCGGCAAATGAGGACCAAATTTGTTAAACAAAGTGTCAAATTAATCGGCTCGACGAGATCTTTAAAATGACATGAAACGTCATGATTGCATCATGTTGAATTTCCAAGAAAAATAGTACTTTATGTGCTCAAACACACAACTTGTGTGACTTTCCAAAATTTTGATGCTCGATAACTTCGGCAAATGAGTACCAAATTTCTTAAACAAAGTGTCAAATTAATCGGCTCGACGAGATTTTGAAGATCTCACAACACATCATGATTACATATTGTTGAATTTCCAAGAAAAATAGTACTTTATGTTCTCAAACACACAACTTGTGTGACTTTTCAAATTTTGATTCTCGATAACTTCGGCAAATGAGTACCAAATTTGTTAAACAAAGTGTCAAATTAATCGGCTCGACGAGATTTTGAAGATCTCACAACACATCATGATTACATATTGTTGAATTTCCAAGAAAAATAGTCCTTTATGTGCTCAAACACACAACTTGTGTGACTTTTCAAACTTTGAAGCTCGATAACTTCGGCAAATGAGGACCAAATTTGTTAAACAAAGTGTCAAATTAATCAGCTCGACGAGATTATAAAGATGACACAACACATCATGATTGCATCTTGTTGAATTTCCAAGAAAATTAGTACTTTATGTGCTCAAACACACAACTTTTGAGACTTTTTAAATTTTGATGCTCGATAACTTCGGCAAATGAGTACCAAATTCCTTAAAGAAAGTGTCAAATTAATCAGCTCGACGGGATTTTGAAGATGTCACAACTCATCATGATTGCATCTTGTTGAATTTCCAAGAAAATTAGTACTTTATGTGCTCAAACACACATATTTTGTGACTTTTCAAATTTTGAACCTTGATAACTTCGGCAAATGAGGACCAAATTTGTTAAACAAAGTGTCAAATTAATCGGCTCGACGAGATCTTTAAAATGACATGAAACGTCATGATTGCATCATGTTGAATTTCCAAGAAAAATAGTACTTTATGTGCTCAAACACACAACTTGTGTGACTTTTCAAATTTTGATGCTCGATAACTTCGGCAAATGAGTACCAAATTCCTTACAGAAGGTGTCAAATTAATCAGCTCGACGGGATTTTGAAGATGTCACAACTCATCATGATTGCATCTTGTTGAATTTCCAAGAAAATTAGTACTTTATGTGCTCAAACACACAACTTTTGTGACTTTTCAAATTTTGGTGCTCGATAACTTCGGCAAATGAGTACCAAATTCCTTAAAGAAAGTGTCAAATTAATCATTTCGACGAGATTTTGAAGATCTCACAACACATCATGATTGCATCTTGTTGAATGTCCAAGAAAAATAGTACTTTATGTGCTCAAACACACAACTTGTGTGACTTTCCAAAATTTTGATGCTCGATAACTTCGGCAAATGAGTACCAAATTTCTTAAACAAAGTGTCAAATTAATCGGCTCGACGAGATTTTGAAGATCTCACAACACATCATGATTACATATTGTTGAATTTCCAAGAAAAATAGTACTTTATGTTCTCAAACACACAACTTGTGTGACTTTTCAAATTTTGATTCTCGATAACTTCGGCAAATGAGTACCAAATTCCTTAAAGAAAATGTCAAATTAATCATTTCGACGAGATTTTGAAGATCTCACAACACATCATGTTTGCATCTTGTTGAATTTCCAAGAAAAATAGTACTTTATGTGCTCAAACACACAACTTGTGTGACTTTCCAAAATTTTGATGCTCGATAACTTCGGCAAATGAGTACCAAATTTCTTAAACAAAGTGTCAAATTAATCGGCTCGACGAGATTTTGAAGATCTCACAACTCATCATGATTGCATCTTGTTGAATTTCCAAGAAAAATAGTACTTTATGTGCTCAAACACACAACTTGTGTGACTTTTCAAATTTTGAAGCTCGATAACTTCGGCAAATGAGGACCAAATTTGTTAAACAAAGTGTCAAATTAATCGGCTCGACGAGATCTTTAAAATGACATTAAACGTCATGATTGCATCATGTTGAATTTCCAAGAAAAATAGTACTTTATGTGCTCAAACACACAACTTTTGTGACTTTTCAAATTTTGAAGCTCGATAACTTCGGCAAATATGGAACAAATTTGTTAAACAAAGTGTCAAATTAATCGGCTCGACGAGATTTTGAAGATCTCACAACACATCATGATTACATATTGTTGAATTTCCAAGAAAAATAGTCCTTTATGTGCTCAAACACACAACTTGTGTGACTTTTCAAACTTTGAAGCTCGATAACTTCGGCAAATGAGGACCAAATTTGTTAAACAAAGTGTCAAATTAATCAGCTCGACGAGATTATAAAGATGACACAACACATCATGATTGCATCTTGTTGAATTTCCAAGAAAATTAGTACTTTATGTGCTCAAACACACAACTTTTGAGACTTTTTAAATTTTGATGCTCGATAACTTCGGCAAATGAGTACCAAATTCCTTAAAGAAAGTGTCAAATTAATCAGCTCGACGGGATTTTGAAGATGTCACAACTCATCATGATTGCATCTTGTTGAATTTCCAAGAAAATTAGTACTTTATGTGCTCAAACACACATATTTTGTGACTTTTCAAATTTTGAACCTTGATAACTTCGGCAAATGAGGACCAAATTTGTTAAACAAAGTGTCAAATTAATCGGCTCGACGAGATCTTTAAAATGACATGAAACGTCATGATTGCATCATGTTGAATTTCCAAGAAAAATAGTACTTTATGTGCTCAAACACACAACTTGTGTGACTTTTCAAATTTTGAAGCTCGATAACTTCGGCAAATGAGGACCAAATTTCTTAAACAAAGTGTCAAATTAATCATCTCGACGAGGTTTTGAAGACGTCACAACACATCATGATTGCACCTTGTTGAATTTCCAAGAAAAATAGTACTTTATGTGCTCAAACACACAACTTTTGAGACTTTTCAAATTTTGATGCTCGATAACTTCGGCAAATGAGTACCAAATTCCTTAAAGAAAGTGTCAAATTAATCAGCTCGACGGGATTTTGAAGATGTCACAACTCATCATGATTGCATCTTGTTGAATTTCCAAGAAAATTAGTACTTTATGTGCTCAAACACACATATTTTGTGACTTTTCAAATTTTGAACCTCGATAACTTCGGCAAATGAGGACCAAATTTGTTAAACAAAGTGTCAAATTAATCGGCTCGACGAGATCTTTAAAATGACATGAAACGTCATGATTGCATCATGTTGAATTTCCAAGAAAAATAGTACTTTATGTGCTCAAACACACAACTTTTGTGACTTTTCAAATTTTGAAGCTCGATAACTTCGGCAAATGAGGACCAAATTTGTTAAACAAAGTGTCAAATTAATCGGCTCGACGAGATCTTTAAAATGACATGAAACGTCATGATTGCATCATGTTGAATTTCCAAGAAAAATAGTACTTTATGTGCTCAAACACACAACTTGTGTGACTTTTCAAATTTTGATGCTCGATAACTTCGGCAAATGAGTACCAAATTCCTTACAGAAAGTGTCAAATTAATCAGCTCGACGGGATTTTGAAGATGTCACAACTCATCATGATTGCATCTTGTTGAATTTCCAAGAAAATTAGTACTTTATGTGCTCAAACACACAACTTTTGTGACTTTTCAAATTTTGGTGCTCGATAACTTCGGCAAATGAGTACCAAATTCCTTAAAGAAAGTGTCAAATTAATCATTTCGACGAGATATTGAAGATCTCACAACACATCATGATTGCATCTTGTTGAATGTCCAAGAAAAATAGTACTTTATGTGCTCAAACACACAACTTGTGTGACTTTCCAAAATTTTGATGCTCGATAACTTCGGCAAATGAGTACCAAATTTCTTAAACAAAGTGTCAAATTAATCGGCTCGACGAGATTTTGAAGATCTCACAACACATCATGATTACATATTGTTGAATTTCCAAGAAAAATAGTACTTTATGTTCTCAAACACACAACTTGTGTGACTTTTCAAATTTTGATTCTCGATAACTTCGGCAAATGAGTACCAAATTCCTTAAAGAAAATGTCAAATTAATCATTTCGACGAGATTTTGAAGATCTCACAACACATCATGTTTGCATCTTGTTGAATTTCCAAGAAAAATAGTACTTTATGTGCTCAAACACACAACTTGTGTGACTTTCCAAAATTTTGATGCTCGATAACTTCGGCAAATGAGTACCAAATTTCTTAAACAAAGTGTCAAATTAATCGGCTCGACGAGATTTTGAAGATCTCACAACTCATCATGATTGCATCTTGTTGAATTTCCAAGAAAAATAGTACTTTATGTGCTCAAACACACAACTTGTGTGACTTTTCAAATTTTGAAGCTCGATAACTTCGGCAAATGAGGACCAAATTTGTTAAACAAAGTGTCAAATTAATCGGCTCGACGAGATCTTTAAAATGACATTAAACGTCATGATTGCATCATGTTGAATTTCCAAGAAAAATAGTACTTTATGTGCTCAAACACACAACTTTTGTGACTTTTCAAATTTTGAAGCTCGATAACTTCGGCAAATATGGAACAAATTTGTTAAACAAAGTGTCAAATTAATCGGCTCGACGAGATTTTGAAGATCTCACAACACATCATGATTACATATTGTTGAATTTCCAAGAAAAATAGTCCTTTATGTGCTCAAACACACAACTTGTGTGACTTTTCAAACTTTGAAGCTCGATAACTTCGGCAAATGAGGACCAAATTTGTTAAACAAAGTGTCAAATTAATCAGCTCGACGAGATTATAAAGATGACACAACACATCATGATTGCATCTTGTTGAATTTCCAAGAAAATTAGTACTTTATGTGCTCAAACACACAACTTTTGAGACTTTTTAAATTTTGATGCTCGATAACTTCGGCAAATGAGTACCAAATTCCTTAAAGAAAGTGTCAAATTAATCAGCTCGACGGGATTTTGAAGATGTCACAACTCATCATGATTGCATCTTGTTGAATTTCCAAGAAAATTAGTACTTTATGTGCTCAAACACACATATTTTGTGACTTTTCAAATTTTGAACCTTGATAACTTCGGCAAATGAGGACCAAATTTGTTAAACAAAGTGTCAAATTAATCGGCTCGACGAGATCTTTAAAATGACATGAAACGTCATGATTGCATCATGTTGAATTTCCAAGAAAAATAGTACTTTATGTGCTCAAACACACAACTTGTGTGACTTTTCAAATTTTGAAGCTCGATAACTTCGGCAAATGAGGACCAAATTTCTTAAACAAAGTGTCAAATTAATCATCTCGACGAGGTTTTGAAGACGTCACAACACATCATGATTGCACCTTGTTGAATTTCCAAGAAAAATAGTACTTTATGTGCTCAAACACACAACTTTTGAGACTTTTCAAATTTTGATGCTCGATAACTTCGGCAAATGAGTACCAAATTCCTTAAAGAAAGTGTCAAATTAATCAGCTCGACGGGATTTTGAAGATGTCACAACTCATCATGATTGCATCTTGTTGAATTTCCAAGAAAATTAGTACTTTATGTGCTCAAACACACATATTTTGTGACTTTTCAAATTTTGAACCTCGATAACTTCGGCAAATGAGGACCAAATTTGTTAAACAAAGTGTCAAATTAATCGGCTTGACGAGATCTTTAAAATGACATGAAACGTCATGATTGCATCATGTTGAATTTCCAAGAAAAATAGTACTTTATGTGCTCAAACACACAACTTTTGTGACTTTTCAAATTTTGAAGCTCGATAACTTCGGCAAATGAAGACCAAATTTGTTAAACAAAGTGTCAAATTAATCAGCTCGACGAGATTTTGAAGATCTCACAACACATCATGATTACATATTGTTGAATTTCCAAGAAAAATAGTACTTTATGTGCTCAAACACACAACTTGTGTGACTTTTCAAACTTTGAAGCTCGATAACTTCGGCAAATGAGGACCAAATTTGTTCAACAAAGTGTCAAATTAATCAGCTCGACGAGATTATAAAGATGACACAACACATCATGATTGCATCTTGTTGAATTTCCAAGAAAATTAGTACTTTATGTGCTCAAACACACAACTTTTGTGACTTTTCAAATTTTGGTGCTCGATAACTTCGGCAAATGAGTACCAAATTCCTTAAAGAAAGTGTCAAATTAATCAGCTCGACGAGATTTTGAAGATCTCACAACACATCATGATTGCATCTTGTTGAATTTCCAAGAAAAATAGTACTTTATGTGCTCAAACACACAACTTGTGTGACTTTTCAAATTTTGAAGCTCGATAACTTCGGCAAATGAGTACCAAATTCCTTAAAGAAAGTGTCAAATTAATCAGCTCGACGGGATTTTGAAGATGTCAAAACACATCATGATTGCATCTTGTTGAATTTCCAAGAAAAATAGTACTTTATGTGCTCAAATACACAACTTGTGTGACTTTTCAAATTTTGAAGCTCGATAACTTCGGCAAATGAGGACCAAATTTGTTAAACAAAGTGTCAAATTAATCGGCTCGACGAGATCTTTAAAATGACATGAAACGTCATGATTGCATCATGTTGAATTTCCAAGAAAAATAGTACTTTATGTGCTCAAACACACAACTTTTGTGACTTTTCAAATTTTGAAGCTCGATAACTTCGGCAAATGAGTACCAAATTCCTTAAAGAAAGTGTCAAATTAATCAGCTCGACGGGATTTTGAAGATGTCAAAACACATCATGATTGCATCTTGTTGAATTTCCAAGAAAAATAGTACTTTATGTGCTCAAATACACAACTTGTGTGACTTTTCAAATTTTGAAGCTCGATAACTTCGGCAAATGAGGACCAAATTTGTTAAACAAAGTGTCAAATTAATCGGCTCGACGAGATCTTTAAAATGACATGAAACGTCATGATTGCATCATGTTGAATTTCCAAGAAAAATAGTACTTTATGTGCTCAAACACACAACTTGTGTGACTTTTCAAATTTTGAAGCTCGATAACTTCGGCAAATGAGTACCAAATTCCTTAAAGAAAGTGTCAAATTAATAAGCTCGACGGGATTTTGAAGATGTCACAACTCATCATGATTGCATCTTGTTGAATTTCCAAGAAAAATAGTACTTTATGTGCTCAAACACACAACTTTTGAGACTTTTCAAATTTTGATGCTCGATAACTTCGGCAAATGAGTACCAAATTCCTTAAAGAAAGTGTCAAATTAATAAGCTCGACGGGATTTTGAAGATGTCACAACTCATCATGATTGCATCTTGTTGAATTTCCAAGAAAAATAGTACTTTATGTGCTCAAACACACAACTTTTGAGACTTTTCAAATTTTGATGCTCGATAACTTCGGCAAATGAGTACCAAATTCCTTAAAGAAAGTGTCAAATTAATCAGCTCGACGGGATTTTGAAGATGTCACAACTCATCATGATTGCATCTTGTTGAATTTCCAAGAAAAATAGTACTTTATATGCTCAAACACACATCTTGTGTGACTTTTCAAATTTTGAAGCTCGATAACTTCGGCAAATGAGGACCAAATTTGTTAAACAAAGTATCAAATTAATCAGCTCGACGAGATTTTAAAGATGACACAACACATCATGACTGCACCTTGTTGAATTTCCAAGAAAAATAGTACTTTATGTGCTCAAACACACAACTTGTGTGACTTTTCAAATTTTGAAGCTCGATAACTTCGGCAAATGAGGACCAAATTTGTTAAACAAAGTGTCAAATTAATCGGCTCGACGAGATCTTTAAAATGACATGAAACGTCATGATTGCATCATGTTGAATTTCCAAGAAAAATAGTACTTTATGTGCTCAAACACACAACTTGTGTGACTTTTCAAATTTTGAAGCTCGATAATTTCGGCAAATGAGGACCAAATTTGTTAAACAAAGTGTCAAATTAATCAGCTCGACGAGATTTTAAAGATGATACAACACATCATGATTGCATCTTGTTGAATTTCCAAGAAAAATAATACTTTATGTGCTCAAACACACAACTTGTGTGACTTTCCAAAATTTTGATGCTCGATAACTTCGGCAAATGAGTACCAAATTCCTTAAAGAAAGTGTCACATTAATCAGCTCGACGGGATTTTGAAGATGTCACAACTCATCATGATTGCATCTTGTTGAATTTCCACGAAAAATAGTACTTTATGTGCTCAAACACACAACTTGTGTGACTTTTCAAATTTTGAAGCTCGATAACTTCGGCAAATGTGGAACAAATTTCTTAAACAAAGTGTCAAATTAATCGGCTCGACGAGATTTTGAAGATGTCACAACTCATCATGATTGCATCTTGTTGAATTTCCAAGAAAAATAGTACTTTATGTGCTCAAACACACAACTTGTGTGACTTTTCAAATTTTGAAGCTCGATAACTTCGGCAAATGAGTACCAAATTCCTTAAAGAAAGTGTCAAATTAATAAGCTCGACGAGGTTTTGAAGATAACACAACACATCATGATTGCATCTTGTTGAATTTCAAGAAAAATAATACTTTATGTGCTCAAACACACAACTTGTGTGACTTTTCAAATTTTGAACCTCGATAACTTCGGCAAATGAGGACCAAATTTGTTAAACAAAGTGTCAAATTAATCGGCTCGACGAGATCTTTAAAATGACATGAAACGTCATGATTGCATCATGTTGAATTTCCAAGAAAAATAGTACTTTATGTGCTCAAACACACAACTTGTGTGACTTTTCAAATTTTGAAGCTCGATAATTTCGGCAAATGAGGACCAAATTTGTTAAACAAAGTGTCAAATTAATCAGCTCGACGAGATTTTAAAGATGATACAACACATCATGATTGCATCTTGTTGAATTTCCAAGAAAAATAATACTTTATGTGCTCAAACACACAACTTGTGTGACTTTCCAAAATTTTGATGCTCGATAACTTCGGCAAATGAGTACCAAATTCCTTAAAGAAAGTGTCACATTAATCAGCTCGACGGGATTTTGAAGATGTCACAACTCATCATGATTGCATCTTGTTGAATTTCCACGAAAAATAGTACTTTATGTGCTTAAACACACAACTTGTGTGACTTTTCAAATTTTGAAGCTCGATAACTTCGGCAAATGTGGAACAAATTTCTTAAACAAAGTGTCAAATTAATCGGCTCGACGAGATTTTGAAGATGTCACAACACATCATGATTGCATCATGTTGAATTTCCTAGAAAAATAATACTTTATGTGCTCAAACACACAACTTTTGAGACTTTTCAAATTTTGATGCTCGATAACTTCGGCAAATGAGTACCAAATTCCTTAAAGAAAGTGTCAAATTAATCAGCTCGACGGGATTTTGAAGATGTCACAACTCATCATGATTGCATCTTGTTGAATTTCCAAGAAAAATAGTACTTTATATGCTCAAACACACATCTTGTGTGACTTTTCAAATTTTGAAGCTCGATAACTTCGGCAAATGAGGACCAAATTTGTTAAACAAAGTATCAAATTAATCAGCTCGACGAGATTTTAAAGATGACACAACACATCATGACTGCACCTTGTTGAATTTCCAAGAAAAATAGTACTTTATGTGCTCAAACACACAACTTGTGTGACTTTTCAAATTTTGAAGCTCGATAACTTCGGCAAATGTGGAACAAATTTCTTAAACAAAGTGTCAAATTAATCGGCTCGACGAGATTTTGAAGATGTCACAACACATCATGATTGCATCATGTTGAATTTCCTAGAAAAATAATACTTTATGTGCTCAAACACACAACTTGTGTGACTTTTCAAATTTTGAAGCTCGATAACTTCGGCAAATGAGTACCAAATTCCTTAAAGAAAGTGTCAAATTAATAAGCTCGACGAGGTTTTGAAGATAACACAACACATCATGATTGCATCTTGTTGAATTTCAAGAAAAATAATACTTTATGTGCTCAAACACACAACTTGTGTGACTTTTCAAATTTTGATGCTCGATAACTTTGGCAAATGAGTACCAAATTCCTTAAAGAAAGTGTCAAATTAATCAGCTCGACGGGATTTTGAAGATGTCACAACTCATCATGATTGCATCTTGTTGAATTTCAAGAAAAATAATACTTTATGTGCTCAAACACACAACTTGTGTGACTTTTCAAACTTTGAAGCTCGATAACTTCGGCAAATGTGGAACAAATTTCTTAAACAAAGTGTCAAATTAATCAGCTCGACGAGATTTTGAAGATGTCACAACTCATCATGATTGCATCTTGTTGAATTTCCAAGAAAAATAGTACTTTATGTGCTCCAACACACAACTTGTGTGACTTTTCAAACTTTGAAGCTCGATAACTTCGGCAAATGTGGAACAAATTTCTTAAACAAAGTGTCAAATTAATCAGCTCGACGAGATTTTGAAGATGACAAAACTCATCATGATTGCATCTTGTTGAATTTCCAAGAAAAATAGTACTTTATGTGCTCAAACACACAACTTGTGTGACTTTTCAAATTTTGATGCTCGATAACTTTGGCAAATGAGTACCAAATTCCTTAAAGAAAGTGTCAAATTAATCGGCTCGACGGGATTTTGAAGATGTCACAACTCATCATGATTGCATCTTGTTGAATTTCCAAGAAAAATAGTACTTTATGTGCTCAAACACACAACTTGTGTGACTTTTCAAATTTTGAAGCTCGATAACTTCGGCAAATGAGTACCAAATTCCTTAAAGAAAGTGTCAAATTAATAAGCTCGACGAGGTTTTGAAGATAACACAACACATCATGATTGCATCTTGTTGAATTTCAAGAAAAATAATACTTTATGTGCTCAAACACACAACTTGTGTGACTTTTCAAATTTTGAACCTCGATAACTTCGGCAAATGAGGACCAAATTTGTTAAACAAAGTGTCAAATTAATCGGCTCGACGAGATCTTTAAAATGACATGAAACGTCATGATTGCATCATGTTGAATTTCCAAGAAAAATAGTACTTTATGTGCTCAAACACACAACTTGTGTGACTTTTCAAATTTTGAAGCTCGATAACTTCGGCAAATGAGGACCAAATTTGTTAAACAAAGTGTCAAATTAATCGGCTCGACGAGATTTTGAAGATGTCACAACACATCATGATTGCATCTTGTTGAATTTCCAAGAAAATTAGTACTTTATGTGCTCAAATACACAACTTGTGTGACTTTTCAAATTTTGAAGCTCGATAACTTCGGCAAATGAGGACCAAATTTGTTAAACAAAGTGTCAAATTAATCGGCTCGACGAGATCTTTAAAATGACATGAAACGTCATGATTGCATCATGTTGAATTTCCAAGAAAAATAGTACTTTATGTGCTCAAACACACAACTTGTGTGACTTTTCAAATTTTGATGCTCGATAACTTCGGCAAATGAGTACCAAATTCCTTAAAGAAAGTGTCAAATTAATCAGCTCGACGGGATTTTGAAGATGTCACAACTCATCATGATTGCATCTTGTTGAATTTCCAAGAAAAATATTACTTTATGTGCTCAAACACACAACTTGTGTGACTTTTCAAATTTTGATGCTCGATAACTTCGGCAAATGAGTACCAAATTCCTTAAAGAAAGTGTCAAATTAATCAGCTCGACGGGATTTTGAAGATAGCACAACTCATCATGATTGCATCTTGTTGAATTTCCAAGAAAATTAGTACTTTATGTGCTCAAACACAAATATTTTGTGACTTTTCAAATTTGGAACCTCGATAACTTCGGCAAATGAGGACCAAATTTGTTAAACAAAGTGTCAAATTAATCGGCTCGACGAGATCTTTAAAATGACATGAAACGTCATGATTGCATCATGTTGAATTTCCAAGAAAAATAGTACTTTATGTGCTCAAACACACAACTTTTGTGACTTTTCAAATTTTGAAGCTCGATAACTTCGGCAAATGAAGACCAAATTTGTTAAACAAAGTGTCAAATTAATCAGCTCGACGAGATTTTGAAGATCTCACAACACATCATGATTACATATTGTTGAATTTCCAAGAAAAATAGTACTTTATGTGCTCAAACACACAACTTGTGTGACTTTTCAAACTTTGAAGCTCGATAACTTCGGCAAATGAGGACCAAATTTGTTAAACAAAGTGTCAAATTAATCAGCTCGACGAGATTATAAAGATGACACAACACATCATGATTGCATCTTGTTGAATTTCCAAGAAAATTAGTACTTTATGTGCTCAAACACACAACTTGTGTGACTTTTCAAATTTTGAAGCTCGATAACTTCGGCAAATGAGTACCAAATTCCTTAAAGAAAGTGTCAAATTAATCAGCTCGACGGGATTTTGAAGATGTCAAAACACATCATGATTGCATCTTGTTGAATTTCCAAGAAAATTAGTACTTTATGTGCTCAAATACACAACTTGTGTGACTTTTCAAATTTTGAAGCTCGATAACTTCGGCAAATGAGGACCAAATTTGTTAAACAAAGTGTCAAATTAATCGGCTCGACGAGATCTTTAAAATGACAAGAAACGTCATGATTGCATCATGTTGAATTTCCAAGAAAAATAGTACTTTATGTGCTCAAACACACATATTTTGTGACTTTTCAAATTTTGAACCTCGATAACTTCGGCAAATGTGGAACAAATTTGTTAAACAAAGTGTCAAATTAATCAGCTCGACGGGATTTTGAAGATCTCACAACATATCATGATTACATATTGTTGAATTTCCAAGAAAAATAGTACTTTATGTGCTCAAACACACAACTTGTGTGACTTTTCAAATTTTGAAGCTCGATAACTTCGGAAAATGAGTACCAAATTCCTTAAAGAAAGTGTCAAATTAATAAGCTCGACGAGGTTTTGAAGATAACACAACACATCATGATTGCATCTTGTTGAATTTCAAGAAAAATAATACTTTATGTGCTCAAACACACAACTTGTGTGACTTTTCAAATTTTGAACCTCGATAACTTCGGCAAATGAGGACCAAATTTGTTAAACAAAGTGTCAAATTAATCGGCTCGACGAGATCTTTAAAATGACATGAAACGTCATGATTGCATCATGTTGAATTTCCAAGAAAAATAGTACTTTATGTGCTCAAACACACAACTTGTGTGACTTTTCAAATTTTGAAGCTCGATAATTTCGGCAAATGAGGACCAAATTTGTTAAACAAAGTGTCAAATTAATCAGCTCGACGAGATTTTAAAGATGATACAACACATCATGATTGCATCTTGTTGAATTTCCAAGAAAAATAATACTTTATGTGCTCAAACACACAACTTGTGTGACTTTCCAAAATTTTGATGCTCGATAACTTCGGCAAATGAGTACCAAATTCCTTAAAGAAAGTGTCACATTAATCAGCTCGACGGGATTTTGAAGATGTCACAACTCATCATGATTGCATCTTGTTGAATTTCCACGAAAAATAGTACTTTATGTGCTTAAACACACAACTTGTGTGACTTTTCAAATTTTGAAGCTCGATAACTTCGGCAAATGTGGAACAAATTTCTTAAACAAAGTGTCAAATTAATCGGCTCGACGAGATTTTGAAGATGTCACAACACATCATGATTGCATCATGTTGAATTTCCTAGAAAAATAATACTTTATGTGCTCAAACACACAACTTTTGAGACTTTTCAAATTTTGATGCTCGATAACTTCGGCAAATGAGTACCAAATTCCTTAAAGAAAGTGTCAAATTAATCAGCTCGACGGGATTTTGAAGATGTCACAACTCATCATGATTGCATCTTGTTGAATTTCCAAGAAAAATAGTACTTTATATGCTCAAACACACATCTTGTGTGACTTTTCAAATTTTGAAGCTCGATAACTTCGGCAAATGAGGACCAAATTTGTTAAACAAAGTATCAAATTAATCAGCTCGACGAGATTTTAAAGATGACACAACACATCATGACTGCACCTTGTTGAATTTCCAAGAAAAATAGTACTTTATGTGCTCAAACACACAACTTGTGTGACTTTTCAAATTTTGAAGCTCGATAACTTCGGCAAATGTGGAACAAATTTCTTAAACAAAGTGTCAAATTAATCGGCTCGACGAGATTTTGAAGATGTCACAACACATCATGATTGCATCATGTTGAATTTCCTAGAAAAATAATACTTTATGTGCTCAAACACACAACTTGTGTGACTTTTCAAATTTTGAAGCTCGATAACTTCGGCAAATGAGTACCAAATTCCTTAAAGAAAGTGTCAAATTAATAAGCTCGACGAGGTTTTGAAGATAACACAACACATCATGATTGCATCTTGTTGAATTTCAAGAAAAATAATACTTTATGTGCTCAAACACACAACTTGTGTGACTTTTCAAATTTTGATGCTCGATAACTTTGGCAAATGAGTACCAAATTCCTTAAAGAAAGTGTCAAATTAATCAGCTCGACGGGATTTTGAAGATGTCACAACTCATCATGATTGCATCTTGTTGAATTTCAAGAAAAATAATACTTTATGTGCTCAAACACACAACTTGTGTGACTTTTCAAACTTTGAAGCTCGATAACTTCGGCAAATGTGGAACAAATTTCTTAAACAAAGTGTCAAATTAATCAGCTCGACGAGATTTTGAAGATGTCACAACTCATCATGATTGCATCTTGTTGAATTTCCAAGAAAAATAGTACTTTATGTGCTCCAACACACAACTTGTGTGACTTTTCAAACTTTGAAGCTCGATAACTTCGGCAAATGTGGAACAAATTTCTTAAACAAAGTGTCAAATTAATCAGCTCGACGAGATTTTGAAGATGACAAAACTCATCATGATTGCATCTTGTTGAATTTCCAAGAAAAATAGTACTTTATGTGCTCAAACACACAACTTGTGTGACTTTTCAAATTTTGATGCTCGATAACTTTGGCAAATGAGTACCAAATTCCTTAAAGAAAGTGTCAAATTAATCGGCTCGACGGGATTTTGAAGATGTCACAACTCATCATGATTGCATCTTGTTGAATTTCCAAGAAAAATAGTACTTTATGTGCTCAAACACACAACTTGTGTGACTTTTCAAATTTTGAAGCTCGATAACTTCGGCAAATGAGTACCAAATTCCTTAAAGAAAGTGTCAAATTAATAAGCTCGACGAGGTTTTGAAGATAACACAACACATCATGATTGCATCTTGTTGAATTTCAAGAAAAATAATACTTTATGTGCTCAAACACACAACTTGTGTGACTTTTCAAATTTTGAACCTCGATAACTTCGGCAAATGAGGACCAAATTTGTTAAACAAAGTGTCAAATTAATCGGCTCGACGAGATCTTTAAAATGACATGAAACGTCATGATTGCATCATGTTGAATTTCCAAGAAAAATAGTACTTTATGTGCTCAAACACACAACTTGTGTGACTTTTCAAATTTTGAAGCTCGATAACTTCGGCAAATGAGGACCAAATTTGTTAAACAAAGTGTCAAATTAATCGGCTCGACGAGATTTTGAAGATGTCACAACACATCATGATTGCATCTTGTTGAATTTCCAAGAAAATTAGTACTTTATGTGCTCAAATACACAACTTGTGTGACTTTTCAAATTTTGAAGCTCGATAACTTCGGCAAATGAGGACCAAATTTGTTAAACAAAGTGTCAAATTAATCGGCTCGACGAGATCTTTAAAATGACATGAAACGTCATGATTGCATCATGTTGAATTTCCAAGAAAAATAGTACTTTATGTGCTCAAACACACAACTTGTGTGACTTTTCAAATTTTGATGCTCGATAACTTCGGCAAATGAGTACCAAATTCCTTAAAGAAAGTGTCAAATTAATCAGCTCGACGGGATTTTGAAGATGTCACAACTCATCATGATTGCATCTTGTTGAATTTCCAAGAAAAATATTACTTTATGTGCTCAAACACACAACTTGTGTGACTTTTCAAATTTTGATGCTCGATAACTTCGGCAAATGAGTACCAAATTCCTTAAAGAAAGTGTCAAATTAATCAGCTCGACGGGATTTTGAAGATAGCACAACTCATCATGATTGCATCTTGTTGAATTTCCAAGAAAATTAGTACTTTATGTGCTCAAACACACAACTTGTGTGACTTTTCAAATTTTGATGCTCGATAACTTCGGCAAATGAGTACCAAATTCCTTAAAGAAAGTGTCAAATTAATCAGCTCGACGGGATTTTGAAGATAGCACAACTCATCATGATTGCATCTTGTTGAATTTCCAAGAAAAATATTACTTTATGTGCTCAAACACACAACTTGTGTGACTTTTCAAATTTTGATGCTCGATAACTTCGGCAAATGAGTACCAAATTCCTTAAAGAAAGTGTCAAATTAATCAGCTCGACGGGATTTTGAAGATAGCACAACTCATCATGATTGCATCTTGTTGAATTTCCAAGAAAATTAGTACTTTATGTGCTCAAACACAAATATTTTGTGACTTTTCAAATTTGGAACCTCGATAACTTCGGCAAATGAGGACCAAATTTGTTAAACAAAGTGTCAAATTAATCGGCTCGACGAGATCTTTAAAATGACATGAAACGTCATGATTGCATCATGTTGAATTTCCAAGAAAAATAGTACTTTATGTGCTCAAACACACAACTTTTGTGACTTTTCAAATTTTGAAGCTCGATAACTTCGGCAAATGAAGACCAAATTTGTTAAACAAAGTGTCAAATTAATCAGCTCGACGAGATTTTGAAGATCTCACAACACATCATGATTACATATTGTTGAATTTCCAAGAAAAATAGTACTTTATGTGCTCAAACACACAACTTGTGTGACTTTTCAAACTTTGAAGCTCGATAACTTCGGCAAATGAGGACCAAATTTGTTAAACAAAGTGTCAAATTAATCAGCTCGACGAGATTATAAAGATGACACAACACATCATGATTGCATCTTGTTGAATTTCCAAGAAAATTAGTACTTTATGTGCTCAAACACACAACTTGTGTGACTTTTCAAATTTTGAAGCTCGATAACTTCGGCAAATGAGTACCAAATTCCTTAAAGAAAGTGTCAAATTAATCAGCTCGACGGGATTTTGAAGATGTCAAAACACATCATGATTGCATCTTGTTGAATTTCCAAGAAAATTAGT
This sequence comes from Euwallacea fornicatus, assembly GCF_040115645.1. Lineage (NCBI taxonomy): Eukaryota > Metazoa > Arthropoda > Insecta > Coleoptera > Curculionidae > Euwallacea > Euwallacea fornicatus. Next base: position 236,331 of record NW_027096069.1, on the reverse strand, counting down.
ACTTTATGTGCTCAAATACACAACTTGTGTGACTTTTCAAATTTTGAAGCTCGATAACTTCGGCAAATGAGGACCAAATTTGTTAAACAAAGTGTCAAATTAATCGGCTCGACGAGATCTTTAAAATGACAAGAAACGTCATGATTGCATCATGTTGAATTTCCAAGAAAAATAGTACTTTATGTGCTCAAACACACATATTTTGTGACTTTTCAAATTTTGAACCTCGATAACTTCGGCAAATGTGGAACAAATTTGTTAAACAAAGTGTCAAATTAATCAGCTCGACGGGATTTTGAAGATCTCACAACATATCATGATTACATATTGTTGAATTTCCAAGAAAAATAGTACTTTATGTGCTCAAACACACAACTTGTGTGACTTTTCAAATTTTGAAGCTCGATAACTTCGGAAAATGAGTACCAAATTCCTTAAAGAAAGTGTCAAATTAATAAGCTCGACGAGGTTTTGAAGATAACACAACACATCATGATTGCATCTTGTTGAATTTCAAGAAAAATAATACTTTATGTGCTCAAACACACAACTTGTGTGACTTTTCAAATTTTGAACCTCGATAACTTCGGCAAATGAGGACCAAATTTGTTAAACAAAGTGTCAAATTAATCGGCTCGACGAGATCTTTAAAATGACATGAAACGTCATGATTGCATCATGTTGAATTTCCAAGAAAAATAGTACTTTATGTGCTCAAACACACAACTTGTGTGACTTTTCAAATTTTGAAGCTCGATAATTTCGGCAAATGAGGACCAAATTTGTTAAACAAAGTGTCAAATTAATCAGCTCGACGAGATTTTAAAGATGATACAACACATCATGATTGCATCTTGTTGAATTTCCAAGAAAAATAATACTTTATGTGCTCAAACACACAACTTGTGTGACTTTCCAAAATTTTGATGCTCGATAACTTCGGCAAATGAGTACCAAATTCCTTAAAGAAAGTGTCACATTAATCAGCTCGACGGGATTTTGAAGATGTCACAACTCATCATGATTGCATCTTGTTGAATTTCCACGAAAAATAGTACTTTATGTGCTTAAACACACAACTTGTGTGACTTTTCAAATTTTGAAGCTCGATAACTTCGGCAAATGTGGAACAAATTTCTTAAACAAAGTGTCAAATTAATCGGCTCGACGAGATTTTGAAGATGTCACAACACATCATGATTGCATCATGTTGAATTTCCTAGAAAAATAATACTTTATGTGCTCAAACACACAACTTTTGAGACTTTTCAAATTTTGATGCTCGATAACTTCGGCAAATGAGTACCAAATTCCTTAAAGAAAGTGTCAAATTAATCAGCTCGACGGGATTTTGAAGATGTCACAACTCATCATGATTGCATCTTGTTGAATTTCCAAGAAAAATAGTACTTTATATGCTCAAACACACATCTTGTGTGACTTTTCAAATTTTGAAGCTCGATAACTTCGGCAAATGAGGACCAAATTTGTTAAACAAAGTATCAAATTAATCAGCTCGACGAGATTTTAAAGATGACACAACACATCATGACTGCACCTTGTTGAATTTCCAAGAAAAATAGTACTTTATGTGCTCAAACACACAACTTGTGTGACTTTTCAAATTTTGAAGCTCGATAACTTCGGCAAATGTGGAACAAATTTCTTAAACAAAGTGTCAAATTAATCGGCTCGACGAGATTTTGAAGATGTCACAACACATCATGATTGCATCATGTTGAATTTCCTAGAAAAATAATACTTTATGTGCTCAAACACACAACTTGTGTGACTTTTCAAATTTTGAAGCTCGATAACTTCGGCAAATGAGTACCAAATTCCTTAAAGAAAGTGTCAAATTAATAAGCTCGACGAGGTTTTGAAGATAACACAACACATCATGATTGCATCTTGTTGAATTTCAAGAAAAATAATACTTTATGTGCTCAAACACACAACTTGTGTGACTTTTCAAATTTTGATGCTCGATAACTTTGGCAAATGAGTACCAAATTCCTTAAAGAAAGTGTCAAATTAATCAGCTCGACGGGATTTTGAAGATGTCACAACTCATCATGATTGCATCTTGTTGAATTTCAAGAAAAATAATACTTTATGTGCTCAAACACACAACTTGTGTGACTTTTCAAACTTTGAAGCTCGATAACTTCGGCAAATGTGGAACAAATTTCTTAAACAAAGTGTCAAATTAATCAGCTCGACGAGATTTTGAAGATGTCACAACTCATCATGATTGCATCTTGTTGAATTTCCAAGAAAAATAGTACTTTATGTGCTCCAACACACAACTTGTGTGACTTTTCAAACTTTGAAGCTCGATAACTTCGGCAAATGTGGAACAAATTTCTTAAACAAAGTGTCAAATTAATCAGCTCGACGAGATTTTGAAGATGACAAAACTCATCATGATTGCATCTTGTTGAATTTCCAAGAAAAATAGTACTTTATGTGCTCAAACACACAACTTGTGTGACTTTTCAAATTTTGATGCTCGATAACTTTGGCAAATGAGTACCAAATTCCTTAAAGAAAGTGTCAAATTAATCGGCTCGACGGGATTTTGAAGATGTCACAACTCATCATGATTGCATCTTGTTGAATTTCCAAGAAAAATAGTACTTTATGTGCTCAAACACACAACTTGTGTGACTTTTCAAATTTTGAAGCTCGATAACTTCGGCAAATGAGTACCAAATTCCTTAAAGAAAGTGTCAAATTAATAAGCTCGACGAGGTTTTGAAGATAACACAACACATCATGATTGCATCTTGTTGAATTTCAAGAAAAATAATACTTTATGTGCTCAAACACACAACTTGTGTGACTTTTCAAATTTTGAACCTCGATAACTTCGGCAAATGAGGACCAAATTTGTTAAACAAAGTGTCAAATTAATCGGCTCGACGAGATCTTTAAAATGACATGAAACGTCATGATTGCATCATGTTGAATTTCCAAGAAAAATAGTACTTTATGTGCTCAAACACACAACTTGTGTGACTTTTCAAATTTTGAAGCTCGATAACTTCGGCAAATGAGGACCAAATTTGTTAAACAAAGTGTCAAATTAATCGGCTCGACGAGATTTTGAAGATGTCACAACACATCATGATTGCATCTTGTTGAATTTCCAAGAAAATTAGTACTTTATGTGCTCAAATACACAACTTGTGTGACTTTTCAAATTTTGAAGCTCGATAACTTCGGCAAATGAGGACCAAATTTGTTAAACAAAGTGTCAAATTAATCGGCTCGACGAGATCTTTAAAATGACATGAAACGTCATGATTGCATCATGTTGAATTTCCAAGAAAAATAGTACTTTATGTGCTCAAACACACAACTTGTGTGACTTTTCAAATTTTGATGCTCGATAACTTCGGCAAATGAGTACCAAATTCCTTAAAGAAAGTGTCAAATTAATCAGCTCGACGGGATTTTGAAGATGTCACAACTCATCATGATTGCATCTTGTTGAATTTCCAAGAAAAATATTACTTTATGTGCTCAAACACACAACTTGTGTGACTTTTCAAATTTTGATGCTCGATAACTTCGGCAAATGAGTACCAAATTCCTTAAAGAAAGTGTCAAATTAATCAGCTCGACGGGATTTTGAAGATAGCACAACTCATCATGATTGCATCTTGTTGAATTTCCAAGAAAATTAGTACTTTATGTGCTCAAACACACATATTTTGTGACTTTTCAAATTTGGAACCTCGATAACTTCGGCAAATGAGGACCAAATTTGTTAAACAAAGTGTCAAATTAATCGGCTCGACGAGATCTTTAAAATGACATGAAACGTCATGATTGCATCATGTTGAATTTCCAAGAAAAATAGTACTTTATGTGCTCAAACACACAACTTTTGTGACTTTTCAAATTTTGAAGCTCGATAACTTCGGCAAATGAAGACCAAATTTGTTAAACAAAGTGTCAAATTAATCAGCTCGACGAGATTTTGAAGATCTCACAACACATCATGATTACATATTGTTGAATTTCCAAGAAAAATAGTACTTTATGTGCTCAAACACACAACTTGTGTGACTTTTCAAACTTTGAAGCTCGATAACTTCGGCAAATGAGGACCAAATTTGTTAAACAAAGTGTCAAATTAATCAGCTCGACGAGATTATAAAGATGACACAACACATCATGATTGCATCTTGTTGAATTTCCAAGAAAATTAGTACTTTATGTGCTCAAACACACAACTTGTGTGACTTTTCAAATTTTGAAGCTCGATAACTTCGGCAAATGAGTACCAAATTCCTTAAAGAAAGTGTCAAATTAATCAGCTCGACGGGATTTTGAAGATGTCAAAACACATCATGATTGCATCTTGTTGAATTTCCAAGAAAATTAGTACTTTATGTGCTCAAATACACAACTTGTGTGACTTTTCAAATTTTGAAGCTCGATAACTTCGGCAAATGAGGACCAAATTTGTTAAACAAAGTGTCAAATTAATCGGCTCGACGAGATCTTTAAAATGACAAGAAACGTCATGATTGCATCATGTTGAATTTCCAAGAAAAATAGTACTTTATGTGCTCAAACACACATATTTTGTGACTTTTCAAATTTTGAACCTCGATAACTTCGGCAAATGTGGAACAAATTTGTTAAACAAAGTGTCAAATTAATCAGCTCGACGGGATTTTGAAGATCTCACAACATATCATGATTACATATTGTTGAATTTCCAAGAAAAATAGTACTTTATGTGCTCAAACACACAACTTGTGTGACTTTTCAAATTTTGAAGCTCGATAACTTCGGAAAATGAGTACCAAATTCCTTAAAGAAAGTGTCAAATTAATAAGCTCGACGAGGTTTTGAAGATAACACAACACATCATGATTGCATCTTGTTGAATTTCAAGAAAAATAATACTTTATGTGCTCAAACACACAACTTGTGTGACTTTTCAAATTTTGAACCTCGATAACTTCGGCAAATGAGGACCAAATTTGTTAAACAAAGTGTCAAATTAATCGGCTCGACGAGATCTTTAAAATGACATGAAACGTCATGATTGCATCATGTTGAATTTCCAAGAAAAATAGTACTTTATGTGCTCAAACACACAACTTGTGTGACTTTTCAAATTTTGAAGCTCGATAACTTCGGCAAATGAGGACCAAATTTGTTAAACAAAGTGTCAAATTAATCAGCTCGACGAGATTTTAAAGATGATACAACACATCATGATTGCATCTTGTTGAATTTCCAAGAAAAATAGTACTTTATGTGCTCAAACACACAACTTGTGTGACTTTTCAAATTTTGAAGCTCGATAACTTCGGAAAATGAGTACCAAATTCCTTAAAGAAAGTGTCAAATTAATAAGCTCGACGAGGTTTTGAAGATAACACAACACATCATGATTGCATCTTGTTGAATTTCAAGAAAAATAATACTTTATGTGCTCAAACACACAACTTGTGTGACTTTTCAAATTTTGAACCTCGATAACTTCGGCAAATGAGGACCAAATTTGTTAAACAAAGTGTCAAATTAATCGGCTCGACGAGATCTTTAAAATGACATGAAACGTCATGATTGCATCATGTTGAATTTCCAAGAAAAATAGTACTTTATGTGCTCAAACACACAACTTGTGTGACTTTTCAAATTTTGAAGCTCGATAACTTCGGCAAATGAGGACCAAATTTGTTAAACAAAGTGTCAAATTAATCAGCTCGACGAGATTTTAAAGATGATACAACACATCATGATTGCATCTTGTTGAATTTCCAAGAAAAATAATACTTTATGTGCTCAAACACACAACTTGTGTGACTTTCCAAAATTTTGATGCTCGATAACTTCGGCAAATGAGTACCAAATTCCTTAAAGAAAGTGTCACATTAATCAGCTCGACGGGATTTTGAAGATGTCACAACTCATCATGATTGCATCATGTTGAATTTCCAAGAAAAATAGTACTTTATGTGCTCAAACACACAACTTTTGTGACTTTTCAAATTTTGAAGCTCGATAACTTCGGCAAATGTGGAACAAATTTCTTAAACAAAGTGTCAAATTAATCGGCTCGACGAGATTTTGAAGATGTCACAACACATCATGATTGCATCATGTTGAATTTCCTAGAAAAATAATACTTTATGTGCTCAAACACACAACTTGTGTGACTTTTCAAATTTTGATGCTCGATAACTTCGGCAAATGAGTACCAAATTCCTTAAAGAAAGTGTCAAATTAATCAGCTCGACGAGATTTTGAAGATCTCACAACTCATCATGATTGCATCTTGTTGAATTTCCAAGAAAAATAGTACTTTATGTGCTCAAACACACAACTTGTGTGACTTTTCAAATTTTGAAGCTCGATAACTTCGGCAAATGAGTACCAAATTCCTTAAAGAAAGTGTCAAATTAATAAGCTCGACGAGGTTTTGAAGATAACACAACACATCATGATTGCATCTTGTTGAATTTCAAGAAAAATAATACTTTATGTGCTCAAACACACAACTTGTGTGACTTTTCAAACTTTGAAGCTCGATAACTTCGGCAAATGTGGAACAAATTTCTTAAACAAAGTGTCAAATTAATCAGCTCGACGAGATTTTGAAGATGTCATAACTCATCATGATTGCATCTTGTTGAATTTCCAAGAAAAATAGTACTTTATGTGCTCAAACACACAACTTGTGTGACTTTTCAAATTTTGAAGCTCGATAACTTCGGCAAATGTGGAACAAATTTCTTAAACAAAGTGTCAAATTAATCGGCTCGACGAGATTTTGAAGATGTCACAACACATCATGATTGCATCATGTTGAATTTCCTAGAAAAATAATACTTTATGTGCTCAAAAACACAACTTGTGTGACTTTTCAAATTTTGATGCTCGATAACTTCGGCAAATGAGTACCAAATTCCTTAAAGAAAGTGTCAAATTAATCAGCTCGACGAGATTTTGAAGATCTCACAACTCATCATGATTGCATCTTGTTGAATTTCCAAGAAAAATAGTACTTTATGTGCTCAAACACACAACTTGTGTGACTTTTCAAATTTTGAAGCTCGATAACTTCGGCAAATGAGTACCAAATTCCTTAGAGAAAGTGTCAAATTAATAAGCTCGACGAGGTTTTGAAGATAACACAACACATCATGATTGCATCTTGTTGAATTTCAAGAAAAATAATACTTTATGTGCTCAAACACACAACTTGTGTGACTTTTCAAATTTTGATGCTCGATAACTTCGGCAAATGAGTACCAAATTTGTTAAACAAAGTGTCAAATTAATCATCTCGACGAGGTTTTGAAGATGTCACAACACATCATGATTGCACCTTGTTGAATTTCCAAGAAAAATAGTACTTTATGTGCTCAAACACACAACTTATGAGACTTTTCAAATTTTGATGCTCGATAACTTCGGCAAATGAGTACCAAATTCCTTAAAGAAAGTGTCAAATTAATCAGCTCGACGGGATTTTGAAGATGTCACAACTCATCATGATTGCATCTTGTTGAATTTCCAAGAAAAATAGTACTTTATGTGCTCAAACACACAACTTGTGTGACTTTTCAAATTTTGAAGCTCGATAACTTCGGCAAATGAGTACCAAATTCCTTAAAGAAAGTGTCAAATTAATAAGCTCGACGAGGTTTTGAAGATAACACAACACATCATGATTGCATCTTGTTGAATTTCAAGAAAAATAATACTTTATGTGCTCAAACACACAACTTGTGTGACTTTTCAAATTTTGATGCTCGATAACTTCGGCAAATGAGTACCAAATTTGTTAAACAAAGTGTCAAATTAATCATCTCGACGAGGTTTTGAAGATGTCACAACACATCATGATTGCACCTTGTTGAATTTCCAAGAAAAATAGTACTTTATGTGCTCAAACACACAACTTTTGAGACTTTTCAAATTTTGATGCTCGATAACTTCGGCAAATGAGTACCAAATTCCTTAAAGAAAGTGTCAAATTAATCAGCTCGACGGGATTTTGAAGATGTCACAACTCATCATGATTGCATCTTGTTGAATTTCCAAGAAAATTAGTACTTTATGTGCTCAAACACACATATTTTGTGACTTTTCAAATTTTGAACCTCGATAACTTCGGCAAATGAGTACCAAATTCCTTAAAGAAAGTGTCAAATTAATCAGCTCGACGGGATTTTGAAGATCTCACAACTCATCATGATTGCATCTTGTTGAATTTCCAAGAAAAATAGTACTTTATGTGCTCAAACACACAACTTTTGAGACTTTTCAAATTTTGATGCTCGATAACTTCGGCAAATGAGTACCAAATTCCTTAAAGAAAGTGTCAAATTAATCAGCTCGACGGGATTTTGAAGATGTCACAACTCATCATGATTGCATCTTGTTGAATTTCCAAGAAAATTAGTACTTTATGTGCTCAAACACACATATTTTGTGACTTTTCAAATTTTGAACCTCGATAACTTCGGCAAATGAGTACCAAATTCCTTAAAGAAAGTGTCAAATTAATCAGCTCGACGAGATTTTGAAGATCTCACAACTCATCATGATTGCATCTTGTTGAATTTCAAGAAAAATAATACTTTATGTGCTCAAACACACAACTTGTGTGACTTTTCAAATTTTGATGCTCGATAACTTCGGCAAATGAGTACCAAATTCCTTAAAGAAAGTGTCAAATTAATCAGCTCGACGGGATTTTGAAGATGTCACAACTCATCATGATTGCATCTTGTTGAATTTCCAAGAAAAATAGTACTTTATGTGCTCAAACACACAACTTGTGTGACTTTTCAAATTTTGAAGCTCGATAACTTCGGCAAATGAGTACCAAATTCCTTAGAGAAAGTGTCAAATTAATAAGCTCGACGAGGTTTTGAAGATAACACAACACATCATGATTGCATCTTGTTGAATTTCAAGAAAAATAATACTTTATGTGCTCAAACACACAACTTGTGTGACTTTTCAAATTTTGATGCTCGATAACTTTGGCAAATGAGTACCAAATTCCTTAAAGAAAGTGTCAAATTAATCAGCTCGACGGGATTTTGAAGATGTCACAACTCATCATGATTGCATCTTGTTGAATTTCAAGAAAAATAATACTTTATGTGCTCAAACACACAACTTGTGTGACTTTTCAAACTTTGAAGCTCGATAACTTCGGCAAATGTGGAACAAATTTCTTAAACAAAGTGTCAAATTAATCAGCTCGACGAGATTTTGAAGATGTCATAACTCATCATGATTGCATCTTGTTGAATTTCATGAAAAATAGTACTTTATGTGCTCAAACACACAACTTGTGTGACTTTTCAAATTTTGATGCTCGATAACTTCGGCAAATGAGTACCAAATTTGTTAAACAAAGTGTCAAATTAATCATCTCGACGAGGTTTTGAAGATGTCACAACACATCATGATTGCACCTTGTTGAATTTCCAAGAAAAATAGTACTTTATGTGCTCAAACACACAACTTTTGAGACTTTTCAAATTTTGATGCTCGATAACTTCGGCAAATGAGTACCAAATTCCTTAAAGAAAGTGTCAAATTAATCAGCTCGACGGGATTTTGAAGATGTCACAACTCATCATGATTGCATCTTGTTGAATTTCCAAGAAAATTAGTACTTTATGTGCTCAAACACACATATTTTGTGACTTTTCAAATTTTGAACCTCGATAACTTCGGCAAATGAGTACCAAATTCCTTAAAGAAAGTGTCAAATTAATCAGCTCGACGGGATTTTGAAGATAACACAACACATCATGATTGCATCTTGTTGAATTTCCAAGAAAAATAGTACTTTATGTGCTCAAACACACAACTTGTGTGACTTTTCAAACTTTGAAGCTCGATAACTTCGGCAAATGTGGAACAAATTTCTTAAACAAAGTGTCAAATTAATCAGCTCGACGAGATTTTGAAGATGTCACAACTCATCATGATTGCATCTTGTTGAATTTCCAAGAAAAATAGTACTTTATGTGCTCCAACACACAACTTTTGTGACTTTTCAAATTTTGAAGCTCGATAACTTCGGCAAATGAAGACCAAATTTGTTAAACAAAGTGTCAAATTAATCAGCTCGACGAGATTTTGAAGATCTCACAACACATCATGATTACATATTGTTGAATTTCCAAGAAAAATAGTACTTTATGTGCTCAAACACACAACTTGTGTGACTTTTCAAACTTTGAAGCTCGATAACTTCGGCAAATGAGGACCAAATTTGTTAAACAAAGTGTCAAATTAATCAGCTCGACGAGATTATAAAGATGACACAACACATCATGATTGCATCTTGTTGAATTTCCAAGAAAATTAGTACTTTATGTGCTCAAACACACAACTTGTGTGACTTTTCAAATTTTGAAGCTCGATAACTTCGGCAAATGAGAACCAAATTCCTTAAAGAAAGTGTCAAATTAATCAGCTCGACGGGATTTTGAAGATGTCAAAACACATCATGATTGCATCTTGTTGAATTTCCAAGAAAATTAGTACTTTATGTGCTCAAATACACAACTTGTGTGACTTTTCAAATTTTGAAGCTCGATAACTTCGGCAAATGAGGACCAAATTTGTTAAACAAAGTGTCAAATTAATCGGCTCGACGAGATCTTTAAAATGACAAGAAACGTCATGATTGCATCATGTTGAATTTCCAAGAAAAATAGTACTTTATGTGCTCAAACACACAACTTTTGTGACTTTTCAAATTTTGAAGCTCGATAACTTCGGCAAATGTGGAACAAATTTGTTAAACAAAGTGTCAAATTAATCGGCTCGACGAGATTTTGAAGATCTCACAACATATCATGATTACATATTGTTGAATTTCCAAGAAAAATAGTACTTTATGTGCTCAAACACACAACTTGTGTGACTTTTCATACTTTGAAGCTCGATAACTTCGGCAAATGAGTACCAAATTCCTTAAAGAAAGTGTCAAATTAATCAGCTCGACGGGATTTTGAAGATGTCACAACTCATCATGATTGCATCTTGTTGAATTTCCAAGAAAAATAGTACTTTATGTGCTCAAACACACAACTTGTGTGACTTTTCAAATTTTGAAGCTCGATAACTTCGGAAAATGAGTACCAAATTCCTTAAAGAAAGTGTCAAATTAATAAGCTCGACGAGGTTTTGAAGATAACACAACACATCATGATTGCATCTTGTTGAATTTCAAGAAAAATAATACTTTATGTGCTCAAACACACAACTTGTGTGACTTTTCAAATTTTGAACCTCGATAACTTCGGCAAATGAGGACCAAATTTGTTAAACAAAGTGTCAAATTAATCGGCTCGACGAGATCTTTAAAATGACATGAAACGTCATGATTGCATCATGTTGAATTTCCAAGAAAAATAGTACTTTATGTGCTCAAACACACAACTTGTGTGACTTTTCAAATTTTGAAGCTCGATAACTTCGGCAAATGAGGACCAAATTTGTTAAACAAAGTGTCAAATTAATCAGCTCGACGAGATTTTAAAGATGATACAACACATCATGATTGCATCTTGTTGAATTTCCAAGAAAAATAATACTTTATGTGCCCAAACACACAACTTGTGTGACTTTCCAAAATTTTGATGCTCGATAACTTCGGCAAATGAGTACCAAATTCCTTAAAGAAAGTGTCACATTAATCAGCTCGACGGGATTTTGAAGATGTCACAACTCATCATGATTGCATCTTGTTGAATTTCCAAGAAAAATAATACTTTATGTGCTCAAACACACAACTTGTGTGACTTTTCAAATTTTGAAGCTCGATAACTTCGGCAAATGTGGAACAAATTTCTTAAACAAAGTGTCAAATTAATCGGCTCGACGAGATTTTGAAGATGTCACAACTCATCATGATTGCATCTTGTTGAATTTCCAAGAAAAATAGTACTTTATGTGCTCAAACACACAACTTGTGTGACTTTTCAAATTTTGAAGCTCGATAACTTCGGCAAATGAGTACCAAATTCCTTAAAGAAAGTGTCAAATTAATAAGCTCGACGAGGTTTTGAAGATAACACAACACATCATGATTGCATCATGTTGAATTTCCTAGAAAAATAATACTTTATGTGCTCAAACACACAACTTTTGAGACTTTTCAAATTTTGATGCTCGATAACTTCGGCAAATGAGTACCAAATTCCTTAAAGAAAGTGTCAAATTAATCAGCTCGACGGGATTTTGAAGATGTCACAACTCATCATGATTGCATCTTGTTGAATTTCCAAGAAAAATAGTACTTTATGTGCTCAAACACACAACTTGTGTGACTTTTCAAATTTTGAAGCTCGATAACTTCGGCAAATGAGTACCAAATTCCTTAAAGAAAGTGTCAAATTAATAAGCTCGACGAGGTTTTGAAGATAACACAACACATCATGATTGCATCTTGTTGAATTTCAAGAAAAATAATACTTTATGTGCTCAAACACACAACTTGTGTGACTTTTCAAATTTTGATGCTCGATAACTTTGGCAAATGAGTACCAAATTCCTTAAAGAAAGTGTCAAATTAATCAGCTCGACGGGATTTTGAAGATGTCACAACTCATCATGATTGCATCTTGTTGAATTTCAAGAAAAATTATACTTTATGTGCTCAAACACACAACTTGTGTGACTTTTCAAACTTTGAAGCTCGATAACTTCGGCAAATGTGGAACAAATTTCTTAAACAAAGTGTCAAATTAATCAGCTCGACGAGATTTTGAAGATGTCATAACTCATCATGATTGCATCTTGTTGAATTTCATGAAAAATAGTACTTTATGTGCTCAAACACACAACTTGTGTGACTTTTCAAATTTTGATGCTCGATAACTTCGGCAAATGAGTACCAAATTTGTTAAACAAAGTGTCAAATTAATCATCTCGACGAGGTTTTGAAGATGTCACAACACATCATGATTGCACCTTGTTGAATTTCCAAGAAAAATAGTACTTTATGTGCTCAAACACACAACTTTTGAGACTTTTCAAATTTTGATGCTCGATATCTTCGGCAAATGAGTACCAAATTCCTTAAAGAAAGTGTCAAATTAATCAGCTCGACGGGATTTTGAAGATGTCACAACTCATCATGATTGCATCTTGTTGAATTTCCAAGAAAATTAGTACTTTATGTGCTCAAACACACATATTTTGTGACTTTTCAAATTTTGAACCTCGATAACTTCGGCAAATGAGTACCAAATTCCTTAAAGAAAGTGTCAAATTAATCAGCTCGACGGGATTTTGAAGATAACACAACACATCATGATTGCATCTTGTTGAATTTCCAAGAAAAATAGTACTTTATGTGCTCAAACACACAACTTGTGTGACTTTTCAAACTTTGAAGCTCGATAACTTCGGCAAATGTGGAACAAATTTCTTAAACAAAGTGTCAAATTAATCAGCTCGACGAGATTTTGAAGATGTCACAACTCATCATGATTGCATCTTGTTGAATTTCCAAGAAAAATAGTACTTTATGTGCTCCAACACACAACTTTTGTGACTTTTCAAATTTTGAAGCTCGATAACTTCGGCAAATGAAGACCAAATTTGTTAAACAAAGTGTCAAATTAATCAGCTCGACGAGATTTTGAAGATCTCACAACACATCATGATTACATATTGTTGAATTTCCAAGAAAAATAGTACTTTATGTGCTCAAACACACAACTTGTGTGACTTTTCAAACTTTGAAGCTCGATAACTTCGGCAAATGAGGACCAAATTTGTTAAACAAAGTGTCAAATTAATCAGCTCGACGAGATTATAAAGATGACACAACACATCATGATTGCATCTTGTTGAATTTCCAAGAAAATTAGTACTTTATGTGCTCAAACACACAACTTGTGTGACTTTTCAAATTTTGAAGCTCGATAACTTCGGCAAATGAGTACCAAATTCCTTAAAGAAAGTGTCAAATTAATCAGCTCGACGGGATTTTGAAGATGTCAAAACACATCATGATTGCATCTTGTTGAATTTCCAAGAAAATTAGTACTTTATGTGCTCAAATACACAACTTGTGTGACTTTTCAAATTTTGAAGCTCGATAACTTCGGCAAATGAGGACCAAATTTGTTAAACAAAGTGTCAAATTAATCGGCTCGACGAGATCTTTAAAATGACAAGAAACGTCATGATTGCATCATGTTGAATTTCCAAGAAAAATAGTACTTTATGTGCTCAAACACACAACTTTTGTGACTTTTCAAATTTTGAAGCTCGATAACTTCGGCAAATGTGGAACAAATTTGTTAAACAAAGTGTCAAATTAATCGGCTCGACGAGATTTTGAAGATCTCACAACATATCATGATTACATATTGTTGAATTTCCAAGAAAAATAGTACTTTATGTGCTCAAACACACAACTTGTGTGACTTTTCAAACTTTGAAGCTCGATAACTTCGGCAAATGAGTACCAAATTCCTTAAAGAAAGTGTCAAATTAATCAGCTCGACGGGATTTTGAAGATGTCACAACTCATCATGATTGCATCTTGTTGAATTTCCAAGAAAAATAGTACTTTATGTGCTCAAACACACAACTTGTGTGACTTTTCAAATTTTGAAGCTCGATAACTTCGGAAAATGAGTACCAAATTCCTTAAAGAAAGTGTCAAATTAATAAGCTCGACGAGGTTTTGAAGATAACACAACACATCATGATTGCATCTTGTTGAATTTCAAGAAAAATAATACTTTATGTGCTCAAACACACAACTTGTGTGACTTTTCAAATTTTGAACCTCGATAACTTCGGCAAATGAGGACCAAATTTGTTAAACAAAGTGTCAAATTAATCGGCTCGACGAGATCTTTAAAATGACATGAAACGTCATGATTGCATCATGTTGAATTTCCAAGAAAAATAGTACTTTATGTGCTCAAACACACAACTTGTGTGACTTTTCAAATTTTGAAGCTCGATAACTTCGGCAAATGAGGACCAAATTTGTTAAACAAAGTGTCAAATTAATCAGCTCGACGAGATTTTAAAGATAATACAACACATCATGATTGCATCTTGTTGAATTTCCATGAAAAATAATACTTTATGTGCTCAAACACACAACTTGTGTGACTTTCCAAAATTTTGATGCTCGATAACTTCGGCAAATGAGTACCAAATTCCTTAAAGAAAGTGTCACATTAATCAGCTCGACGGGATTTTGAAGATGTCACAACTCATCATGATTGCATCTTGTTGAATTTCCAAGAAAAATAGTACTTTATGTGCTCAAACACACAACTTGTGTGACTTTTCAAATTTTGAAGCTCGATAACTTCGGCAAATGTGGAACAAATTTCTTAAACAAAGTGTCAAATTAATCGGCTCGACGAGATTTTGAAGATGTCACAACACATCATGATTGCATCATGTTGAATTTCCTAGAAAAATAATACTTTATGTGCTCAAACACACAACTTGTGTGACTTTTCAAATTTTGATGCTCGATAACTTCGGCAAATGAGTACCAAATTCCTTAAAGAAAGTGTCAAATTAATCAGCTCGACGAGATTTTGAAGATCTCACAACTCATCATGATTGCATCTTGTTGAATTTCCAAGAAAAATAGTACTTTATGTGCTCAAACACACAACTTGTGTGACTTTTCAAATTTTGAAGCTCGATAACTTCGGCAAATGAGTACCAAATTCCTTAAAGAAAGTGTCAAATTAATAAGCTCGACGAGGTTTTGAAGATAACACAACACATCATGATTGCATCATGTTGAATTTCCTAGAAAAATAATACTTTATGTGCTCAAACACACAACTTTTGAGACTTTTCAAATTTTGATGCTCGATAACTTCGGCAAATGAGTACCAAATTCCTTAAAGAAAGTGTCAAATTAATCAGCTCGACGGGATTTTGAAGATGTCACAACTCATCATGATTGCATCTTGTTGAATTTCCAAGAAAAATAGTACTTTATGTGCTCAAACACACAACTTGTGTGACTTTTCAAATTTTGAAGCTCGATAACTTCGGCAAATGAGTACCAAATTCCTTAAAGAAAGTGTCAAATTAATAAGCTCGACGAGGTTTTGAAGATAACACAACACATCATGATTGCATCTTGTTGAATTTCAAGAAAAATAATACTTTATGTGCTCAAACACACAACTTGTGTGACTTTTCAAATTTTGATGCTCGATAACTTTGGCAAATGAGTACCAAATTCCTTAAAGAAAGTGTCAAATTAATCAGCTCGACGGGATTTTGAAGATGTCACAACTCATCATGATTGCATCTTGTTGAATTTCAAGAAAAATTATACTTTATGTGCTCAAACACACAACTTGTGTGACTTTTCAAACTTTGAAGCTCGATAACTTCGGCAAATGAGGACCAAATTTGTTAAACAAAGTGTCAAATTAATCAGCTCGACGAGATTATAAAGATGACACAACACATCATGATTGCATCTTGTTGAATTTCCAAGAAAATTAGTACTTTATGTGCTCAAACACACAACTTGTGTGACTTTTCAAATTTTGAAGCTCGATAACTTCGGCAAATGAGTACCAAATTCCTTAAAGAAAGTGTCAAATTAATCAGCTCGACGGGATTTTGAAGATGTCAAAACACATCATGATTGCATCTTGTTGAATTTCCAAGAAAATTAGTACTTTATGTGCTCAAATACACAACTTGTGTGACTTTTCAAATTTTGAAGCTCGATAACTTCGGCAAATGAGGACCAAATTTGTTAAACAAAGTGTCAAATTAATCGGCTCGACGAGATCTTTAAAATGACAAGAAACGTCATGATTGCATCATGTTGAATTTCCAAGAAAAATAGTACTTTATGTGCTCAAACACACAACTTTTGTGACTTTTCAAATTTTGAAGCTCGATAACTTCGGCAAATGTGGAACAAATTTGTTAAACAAAGTGTCAAATTAATCGGCTCGACGAGATTTTGAAGATCTCACAACATATCATGATTACATATTGTTGAATTTCCAAGAAAAATAGTACTTTATGTGCTCAAACACACAACTTGTGTGACTTTTCAAACTTTGAAGCTCGATAACTTCGGCAAATGAGTACCAAATTCCTTAAAGAAAGTGTCAAATTAATCAGCTCGACGGGATTTTGAAGATGTCACAACTCATCATGATTGCATCTTGTTGAATTTCCAAGAAAAATAGTACTTTATGTGCTCAAACACACAACTTGTGTGACTTTTCAAATTTTGAAGCTCGATAACTTCGGAAAATGAGTACCAAATTCCTTAAAGAAAGTGTCAAATTAATAAGCTCGACGAGATCTTTAAAATGACAAGAAACGTCATGATTGCATCATGTTGAATTTCCAAGAAAAATAGTACTTTATGTGCTCAAACACACAACTTTTGTGACTTTTCAAATTTTGAAGCTCGATAACTTCGGCAAATGTGGAACAAATTTGTTAAACAAAGTGTCAAATTAATCGGCTCGACGAGATTTTGAAGATCTCACAACATATCATGATTACATATTGTTGAATTTCCAAGAAAAATAGTACTTTATGTGCTCAAACACACAACTTGTGTGACTTTTCAAACTTTGAAGCTCGATAACTTCGGCAAATGAGTACCAAATTCCTTAAAGAAAGTGTCAAATTAATCAGCTCGACGGGATTTTGAAGATGTCACAACTCATCATGATTGCATCTTGTTGAATTTCCAAGAAAAATAGTACTTTATGTGCTCAAACACACAACTTGTGTGACTTTTCAAATTTTGAAGCTCGATAACTTCGGAAAATGAGTACCAAATTCCTTAAAGAAAGTGTCAAATTAATAAGCTCGACGAGGTTTTGAAGATAACACAACACATCATGATTGCATCTTGTTGAATTTCAAGAAAAATAATACTTTATGTGCTCAAACACACAACTTGTGTGACTTTTCAAATTTTGAACCTCGATAACTTCGGCAAATGAGGACCAAATTTGTTAAACAAAGTGTCAAATTAATCGGCTCGACGAGATCTTTAAAATGACATGAAACGTCATGATTGCATCATGTTGAATTTCCAAGAAAAATAGTACTTTATGTGCTCAAACACACAACTTGTGTGACTTTTCAAATTTTGAAGCTCGATAACTTCGGCAAATGAGGACCAAATTTGTTAAACAAAGTGTCAAATTAATCAGCTCGACGAGATTTTAAAGATGATACAACACATCATGATTGCATCTTGTTGAATTTCCATGAAAAATAATACTTTATGTGCTCAAACACACAACTTGTGTGACTTTCCAAAATTTTGATGCTCGATAACTTCGGCAAATGAGTACCAAATTCCTTAAAGAAAGTGTCACATTAATCAGCTCGACGGGATTTTGAAGATGTCACAACTCATCATGATTGCATCTTGTTGAATTTCCAAGAAAAATAGTACTTTATGTGCTCAAACACACAACTTGTGTGACTTTTCAAATTTTGAAGCTCGATAACTTCGGCAAATGTGGAACAAATTTCTTAAACAAAGTGTCAAATTAATCGGCTCGACGAGATTTTGAAGATGTCACAACACATCATGATTGCATCATGTTGAATTTCCTAGAAAAATAATACTTTATGTGCTCAAACACACAACTTGTGTGACTTTTCAAATTTTGATGCTCGATAACTTCGGCAAATGAGTACCAAATTCCTTAAAGAAAGTGTCAAATTAATCAGCTCGACGAGATTTTGAAGATCTCACAACTCATCATGATTGCATCTTGTTGAATTTCCAAGAAAAATAGTACTTTATGTGCTCAAACACACAACTTGTGTGACTTTTCAAATTTTGAAGCTCGATAACTTCGGCAAATGAGTACCAAATTCCTTAAAGAAAGTGTCAAATTAATAAGCTCGACGAGGTTTTGAAGATAACACAACACATCATGATTGCATCATGTTGAATTTCCTAGAAAAATAATACTTTATGTGCTCAAACACACAACTTTTGAGACTTTTCAAATTTTGATGCTCGATAACTTCGGCAAATGAGTACCAAATTCCTTAAAGAAAGTGTCAAATTAATCAGCTCGACGGGATTTTGAAGATGTCACAACTCATCATGATTGCATCTTGTTGAATTTCCAAGAAAAATAGTACTTTATGTGCTCAAACACACAACTTGTGTGACTTTTCAAATTTTGAAGCTCGATAACTTCGGCAAATGAGTACCAAATTCCTTAAAGAAAGTGTCAAATTAATAAGCTCGACGAGGTTTTGAAGATAACACAACACATCATGATTGCATCTTGTTGAATTTCAAGAAAAATAATACTTTATGTGCTCAAACACACAACTTGTGTGACTTTTCAAATTTTGATGCTCGATAACTTTGGCAAATGAGTACCAAATTCCTTAAAGAAAGTGTCAAATTAATCAGCTCGACGGGATTTTGAAGATGTCACAACTCATCATGATTGCATCTTGTTGAATTTCAAGAAAAATTATACTTTATGTGCTCAAACACACAACTTGTGTGACTTTTCAAACTTTGAAGCTCGATAACTTCGGCAAATGTGGAACAAATTTCTTAAACAAAGTGTCAAATTAATCAGCTCGACGAGATTTTGAAGATGTCACAACTCATCATGATTGCATCTTGTTGAATTTCCAAGAAAAATAGTACTTTATGTGCTCCAACACACAACTTGTGTGACTTTTCAAACTTTGAAGCTCGATAACTTCGGCAAATGTGGAACAAATTTCTTAAACAAAGTGTCAAATTAATCAGCTCGACGAGATTTTGAAGATGACAAAACTCATCATGATTGCATCTTGTTGAATTTCCAAGAAAAATAGTACTTTATATGCTCAAACACACAACTTGTGTGACTTTTCAAATTTTGATGCTCGATAACTTTGGCAAATGAGTACCAAATTCCTTAAAGAAAGTGTCAAATTAATCGGCTCGACGGGATTTTGAAGATGTCACAACTCATCATGATTGCATCTTGTTGAATTTCCAAGAAAAATAGTACTTTATGTGCTCAAACACACAACTTGTGTGACTTTTCAAATTTTGAAGCTCGATAACTTCGGCAAATGAGTACCAAATTCCTTAAAGAAAGTGTCAAATTAATAAGCTCGACGAGGTTTTGAAGATAACACAACACATCATGATTGCATCTTGTTGAATTTCAAGAAAAATAATACTTTATGTGCTCAAACACACAACTTGTGTGACTTTTCAAATTTTGAACCTCGATAACTTCGGCAAATGAGGACCAAATTTGTTAAACAAAGTGTCAAATTAATCGGCTCGACGAGATCTTTAAAATGACATGAAACGTCATGATTGCATCATGTTGAATTTCCAAGAAAAATAGTACTTTATGTGCTCAAACACACAACTTGTGTGACTTTTCAAATTTTGAAGCTCGATAACTTCGGCAAATGAGGACCAAATTTGTTAAACAAAGTGTCAAATTAATCGGCTCGACGAGATTTTGAAGATGTCACAACACATCATGATTGCATCTTGTTGAATTTCCAAGAAAATTAGTACTTTATGTGCTCAAATACACAACTTGTGTGACTTTTCAAATTTTGAAGCTCGATAACTTCGGCAAATGAGGACCAAATTTGTTAAACAAAGTGTCAAATTAATCGGCTCGACGAGATCTTTAAAATGACATGAAACGTCATGATTGCATCATGTTGAATTTCCAAGAAAAATAGTACTTTATGTGCTCAAACACACAACTTGTGTGACTTTTCAAATTTTGATGCTCGATAACTTCGGCAAATGAGTACCAAATTCCTTAAAGAAAGTGTCAAATTAATCAGCTCGACGGGATTTTGAAGATGTCACAACTCATCATGATTGCATCTTGTTGAATTTCCAAGAAAAATATTACTTTATGTGCTCAAACACACAACTTGTGTGACTTTTCAAATTTTGATGCTCGATAACTTCGGCAAATGAGTACCAAATTCCTTAAAGAAAGTGTCAAATTAATCAGCTCGACGGGATTTTGAAGATAGCACAACTCATCATGATTGCATCTTGTTGAATTTCCAAGAAAATTAGTACTTTATGTGCTCAAACACACATATTTTGTGACTTTTCAAATTTGGAACCTCGATAACTTCGGCAAATGAGGACCAAATTTGTTAAACAAAGTGTCAAATTAATCGGCTCGACGAGATCTTTAAAATGACATGAAACGTCATGATTGCATCATGTTGAATTTCCAAGAAAAATAGTACTTTATGTGCTCAAACACACAACTTTTGTGACTTTTCAAATTTTGAAGCTCGATAACTTCGGCAAATGAAGACCAAATTTGTTAAACAAAGTGTCAAATTAATCAGCTCGACGAGATTTTGAAGATCTCACAACACATCATGATTACATATTGTTGAATTTCCAAGAAAAATAGTACTTTATGTGCTCAAACACACAACTTGTGTGACTTTTCAAACTTTGAAGCTCGATAACTTCGGCAAATGAGGACCAAATTTGTTAAACAAAGTGTCAAATTAATCAGCTCGACGGGATTTTGAAGATAGCACAACTCATCATGATTGCATCTTGTTGAATTTCCAAGAAAATTAGTACTTTATGTGCTCAAACACACATATTTTGTGACTTTTCAAATTTGGAACCTCGATAACTTCGGCAAATGAGGACCAAATTTGTTAAACAAAGTGTCAAATTAATCGGCTCGACGAGATCTTTAAAATGACATGAAACGTCATGATTGCATCATGTTGAATTTCCAAGAAAATTAGTACTTTATGTGCTCAAACACACAACTTGTGTGACTTTTCAAATTTTGAAGCTCGATAACTTCGGCAAATGAGTACCAAATTCCTTAAAGAAAGTGTCAAATTAATCAGCTCGACGGGATTTTGAAGATGTCAAAACACATCATGATTGCATCTTGTTGAATTTCCAAGAAAATTAGTACTTTATGTGCTCAAATACACAACTTGTGTGACTTTTCAAATTTTGAAGCTCGATAACTTCGGCAAATGAGGACCAAATTTGTTAAACAAAGTGTCAAATTAATCGGCTCGACGAGATCTTTAAAATGACATGAAACGTCATGATTGCATCATGTTGAATTTCCAAGAAAAATAGTACTTTATGTGCTCAAACACACAACTTTTGTGACTTTTCAAATTTGGAAGCTCGATAACTTCGGCAAATGTGGAACAAATTTGTTAAACAAAGTGTCAAATTAATCGGCTCGACGAGATTTTGAAGATCTCACAACATATCATGATTACATATTGTTGAATTTCCAAGAAAAATAGTACTTTATGTGCTCAAACACACAACTTGTGTGACTTTTCAAACTTTGAAGCTCGATAACTTCGGCAAATGAGTACCAAATTCCTTAAAGAAAGTGTCAAATTAATCAGCTCGACGGGATTTTGAAGATGTCACAACTCATCATGATTGCATCTTGTTGAATTTCCAAGAAAAATAGTACTTTATGTGCTCAAACACACAACTTGTGTGACTTTTCAAATTTTGAAGCTCGATAACTTCGGCAAATGAGTACCAAATTCCTTAAAGAAAGTGTCAAATTAATAAGCTCGACGAGGTTTTGAAGATAACACAACACATCATGATTGCATCTTGTTGAATTTCAAGAAAAATAATACTTTATGTGCTCAAACACACAACTTGTGTGACTTTTCAAATTTTGAACCTCGATAACTTCGGCAAATGAGGACCAAATTTGTTAAACAAAGTGTCAAATTAATCGGCTCGACGAGATCTTTAAAATGACATGAAACGTCATGATTGCATCATGTTGAATTTCCAAGAAAAATAGTACTTTATGTGCTCAAGCACACAACTTGTGTGACTTTTCAAATTTTGAAGCTCGATAACTTCGGCAAATGAGGACCAAATTTGTTAAACAAAGTGTCAAATTAATCAGCTCGACGAGATTTTAAAGATGATACAACACATCATGATTGCATCTTGTTGAATTTCCAAGAAAAATAATACTTTATGTGCTCAAACACACAACTTGTGTGACTTTCCAAAATTTTGATGCTCGATAACTTCGGCAAATGAGTACCAAATTCCTTAAAGAAAGTGTCACATTAATCAGCTCGACGGGATTTTGAAGATGTCACAACTCATCATGATTGCATCTTGTTGAATTTCCAAGAAAAATAGTACTTTATGTGCTCAAACACACAACTTGTGTGACTTTTCAAATTTTGAAGCTCGATAACTTCGGCAAATGTGGAACAAATTTCTTAAACATAGTGTCAAATTAATCGGCTCGACGAGATTTTGAAGATGTCACAACACATCATGATTGCATCATGTTGAATTTCCTAGAAAAATAATACTTTATGTGCTCAAACACACAACTTGTGTGACTTTTCAAATTTTGATGCTCGATAACTTCGGCAAATGAGTACCAAATTCCTTAGAGAAAGTGTCAAATTAATCAGCTCGACGAGATTTTGAAGATCTCACAACTCATCATGATTGCATCTTGTTGAATTTCCAAGAAAAATAGTACTTTATGTGCTCAAACACACAACTTGTGTGACTTTTCAAATTTTGAAGCTCGATAACTTCGGCAAATGAGTACCAAATTCCTTAAAGAAAGTGTCAAATTAATAAGCTCGACGAGGTTTTGAAGATAACACAACACATCATGATTGCATCATGTTGAATTTCCTAGAAAAATAATACTTTATGTGCTCAAACACACAACTTTTGAGACTTTTCAAATTTTGATGCTCGATAACTTCGGCAAATGAGTACCAAATTCCTTAAAGAAAGTGTCAAATTAATCAGCTCGACGGGATTTTGAAGATGTCACAACTCATCATGATTGCATCTTGTTGAATTTCCAAGAAAAATAGTACTTTATGTGCTCAAACACACAACTTGTGTGACTTTTCAAATTTTGAAGCTCGATAACTTCGGCAAATGAGTACCAAATTCCTTAAAGAAAGTGTCAAATTAATAAGCTCGACGAGGTTTTGAAGATAACACAACACATCATGATTGCATCTTGTTGAATTTCAAGAAAAATAATACTTTATGTGCTCAAACACACAACTTGTGTGACTTTTCAAATTTTGATGCTCGATAACTTTGGCAAATGAGTACCAAATTCCTTAAAGAAAGTGTCAAATTAATCAGCTCGACGGGATTTTGAAGATGTCACAACTCATCATGATTGCATCTTGTTGAATTTCAAGAAAAATTATACTTTATGTGCTCAAACACACAACTTGTGTGACTTTTCAAACTTTGAAGCTCGATAACTTCGGCAAATGAGTACCAAATTCCTTAAAGAAAGTGTCACATTAATCAGCTCGACGGGATTTTGAAGATGTCACAACTCATCATGATTGCATCTTGTTGAATTTCCAAGAAAAATAGTACTTTATGTGCTCAAACACACAACTTGTGTGACTTTTCAAATTTTGAAGCTCGATAACTTCGGCAAATGTGGAACAAATTTCTTAAACAAAGTGTCAAATTAATCGGCTCGACGAGATTTTGAAGATGTCACAACACATCATGATTGCATCATGTTGAATTTCCTAGAAAAATAATACTTTATGTGCTCAAACACACAACTTGTGTGACTTTTCAAATTTTGATGCTCGATAACTTCGGCAAATGAGTACCAAATTCCTTAAAGAAAGTGTCAAATTAATCAGCTCGACGAGATTTTGAAGATCTCACAACTCATCATGATTGCATCTTGTTGAATTTCCAAGAAAAATAGTACTTTATGTGCTCAAACACACAATTTGTGTGACTTTTCAAATTTTGAAGCTCGATAACTTCGGCAAATGAGTACCAAATTCCTTAAAGAAAGTGTCAAATTAATAAGCTCGACGAGGTTTTGAAGATAACACAACACATCATGATTGCATCTTGTTGAATTTCAAGAAAAATAATACTTTATGTGCTCAAACACACAACTTGTGTGACTTTTCAAATTTTGATGCTCGATAACTTTGGCAAATGAGTACCAAATTCCTTAAAGAAAGTGTCAAATTAATCAGCTCGACGGGATTTTGAAGATCTCACAACTCATCATGATTGCATCTTGTTGAATTTCCAAGAAAAATAGTACTTTATGTGCTCAAACACACAACTTGTGTGACTTTTCAAATTTTGAAGCTCGATAACTTCGGCAAATGAGTACCAAATTCCTTAAAGAAAGTGTCAAATTAATAAGCTCGACGAGGTTTTGAAGATAACACAACACATCATGATTGCATCTTGTTGAATTTCAAGAAAAATAATACTTTATGTGCTCAAACACACAACTTGTGTGACTTTTCAAATTTTGATGCTCGATAACTTTGGCAAATGAGTACCAAATTCCTTAAAGAAAGTGTCAAATTAATCAGCTCGACGGGATTTTGAAGATGTCACAACTCATCATGATTGCATCTTGTTGAATTTCAAGAAAAATAATACTTTATGTGCTCAAACACACAACTTGTGTGACTTTTCAAACTTTGATGCTCGATAACTTTGGCAAATGAGTACCAAATTCCTTAAAGAAAGTGTCAAATTAATCAGCTCGACGGGATTTTGAAGATGTCACAACTCATCATGATTGCATCTTGTTGAATTTCAAGAAAAATAATACTTTATGTGCTCAAACACACAACTTGTGTGACTTTTCAAACTTTGAAGCTCGATAACTTCGGCAAATGTGGAACAAATTTCTTAAACAAAGTGTCAAATTAATCAGCTCGACGAGATCTTTAAAATGACATGAAACGTCATGATTGCATCATGTTGAATTTCCAAGAAAAATAGTACTTTATGTGCTCAAACACACAACTTGTGTGACTTTTCAAATTTTGAAGCTCGATAACTTCGGCAAATGAGGACCAAATTTGTTAAACAAAGTGTCAAATTAATCAGCTCGACGAGATTTTAAAGATGATACAACACATCATGATTGCATCTTGTTGAATTTCCAAGAAAAATAATACTTTATGTGCTCAAACACACAACTTGTGTGACTTTCCAAAATTTTGATGCTCGATAACTTCGGCAAATGAGTACCAAATTCCTTAAAGAAAGTGTCACATTAATCAGCTCGACGGGATTTTGAAGATGTCACAACTCATCATGATTGCATCTTGTTGAATTTCCAAGAAAAATAGTACTTTATGTGCTCAAACACACAACTTGTGTGACTTTTCAAATTTTGAAGCTCGATAACTTCGGCAAATGTGGAACAAATTTCTTAAACAAAGTGTCAAATTAATCGGCTCGACGAGATTTTGAAGATGTCACAACACATCATGATTGCATCATGTTGAATTTCCTAGAAAAATAATACTTTATGTGCTCAAACACACAACTTGTGTGACTTTTCAAATTTTGATGCTCGATAACTTCGGCAAATGAGTACCAAATTCCTTAAAGAAAGTGTCAAATTAATAAGCTCGACGAGGTTTTGAAGATAACACAACACATCATGATTGCATCTTGTTGAATTTCAAGAAAAATAATACTTTATGTGCTCAAACACACAACTTGTGTGACTTTTCAAATTTTGATGCTCGATAACTTTGGCAAATGAGTACCAAATTCCTTAAAGAAAGTGTCAAATTAATCAGCTCGACGGGATTTTGAAGATCTCACAACTCATCATGATTGCATCTTGTTGAATTTCCAAGAAAAATAGTACTTTATGTGCTCAAACACACAACTTGTGTGACTTTTCAAATTTTGAAGCTCGATAACTTCGGCAAATGAGTACCAAATTCCTTAAAGAAAGTGTCAAATTAATAAGCTCGACGAGGTTTTGAAGATAACACAACACATCATGATTGCATCTTGTTGAATTTCAAGAAAAATAATACTTTATGTGCTCAAACACACAACTTGTGTGACTTTTCAAATTTTGATGCTCGATAACTTTGGCAAATGAGTACCAAATTCCTTAAAGAAAGTGTCAAATTAATCAGCTCGACGGGATTTTGAAGATGTCACAACTCATCATGATTGCATCTTGTTGAATTTCAAGAAAAATAATACTTTATGTGCTCAAACACACAACTTGTGTGACTTTTCAAACTTTGAAGCTCGATAACTTCGGCAAATGTGGAACAAATTTCTTAAACAAAGTGTCAAATTAATCAGCTCGACGAGATCTTTAAAATGACATGAAACGTCATGATTGCATCATGTTGAATTTCCAAGAAAAATAGTACTTTATGTGCTCAAACACACAACTTGTGTGACTTTTCAAATTTTGAAGCTCGATAACTTCGGCAAATGAGGACCAAATTTGTTAAACAAAGTGTCAAATTAATCAGCTCGACGAGATTTTAAAGATGATACAACACATCATGATTGCATCTTGTTGAATTTCCAAGAAAAATAATACTTTATGTGCTCAAACACACAACTTGTGTGACTTTCCAAAATTTTGATGCTCGATAACTTCGGCAAATGAGTACCAAATTCCTTAAAGAAAGTGTCACATTAATCAGCTCGACGGGATTTTGAAGATGTCACAACTCATCATGATTGCATCTTGTTGAATTTCCAAGAAAAATAGTACTTTATGTGCTCAAACACACAACTTGTGTGACTTTTCAAATTTTGAAGCTCGATAACTTCGGCAAATGTGGAACAAATTTCTTAAACAAAGTGTCAAATTAATCGGCTCGACGAGATTTTGAAGATGTCACAACACATCATGATTGCATCATGTTGAATTTCCTAGAAAAATAATACTTTATGTGCTCAAACACACAACTTGTGTGACTTTTCAAATTTTGATGCTCGATAACTTCGGCAAATGAGTACCAAATTCCTTAAAGAAAGTGTCAAATTAATCAGCTCGACGAGATTTTGAAGATCTCACAACTCATCATGATTGCATCTTGTTGAATTTCCAAGAAAAATAGTACTTTATGTGCTCAAACACACAATTTGTGTGACTTTTCAAATTTTGAAGCTCGATAACTTCGGCAAATGAGTACCAAATTCCTTAAAGAAAGTGTCAAATTAATAAGCTCGACGAGGTTTTGAAGATAACACAACACATCATGATTGCATCTTGTTGAATTTCAAGAAAAATAATACTTTATGTGCTCAAACACACAACTTGTGTGACTTTTCAAATTTTGATGCTCGATAACTTTGGCAAATGAGTACCAAATTCCTTAAAGAAAGTGTCAAATTAATCAGCTCGACGGGATTTTGAAGATCTCACAACTCATCATGATTGCATCTTGTTGAATTTCCAAGAAAAATAGTACTTTATGTGCTCAAACACACAACTTGTGTGACTTTTCAAATTTTGAAGCTCGATAACTTCGGCAAATGAGTACCAAATTCCTTAAAGAAAGTGTCAAATTAATAAGCTCGACGAGGTTTTGAAGATAACACAACACATCATGATTGCATCTTGTTGAATTTCAAGAAAAATAATACTTTATGTGCTCAAACACACAACTTGTGTGACTTTTCAAATTTTGATGCTCGATAACTTTGGCAAATGAGTACCAAATTCCTTAAAGAAAGTGTCAAATTAATCAGCTCGACGGGATTTTGAAGATGTCACAACTCATCATGATTGCATCTTGTTGAATTTCAAGAAAAATAATACTTTATGTGCTCAAACACACAACTTGTGTGACTTTTCAAACTTTGAAGCTCGATAACTTCGGCAAATGTGGAACAAATTTCTTAAACAAAGTGTCAAATTAATCAGCTCGACGAGATTTTGAAGATGTCATAACTCATCATGATTGCATCTTGTTGAATTTCATGAAAAATAGTACTTTATGTGCTCAAACACACAACTTGTGTGACTTTTCAAATTTTGATGCTCGATAACTTCGGCAAATGAGTACCAAATTTGTTAAACAAAGTGTCAAATTAATCATCTCGACGAGGTTTTGAAGATGTCACAACACATCATGATTGCACCTTGTTGAATTTCCAAGAAAAATAGTACTTTATGTGCTCAAACACACAACTTTTGAGACTTTTCAAATTTTGATGCTCGATAACTTCGGCAAATGAGTACCAAATTCCTTAAAGAAAGTGTCAAATTAATCAGCTCGACGGGATTTTGAAGTTGTCACAACTCATCATGATTGCATCTTGTTGAATTTCCAAGAAAATTAGTACTTTATGTGCTCAAACACACATATTTTGTGACTTTTCACATTTTGAACCTCGATAACTTCGGCAAATGAGTACCAAATTCCTTAAAGAAAGTGTCAAATTAATCAGCTCGACGGGATTTTGAAGATGTCACAACTCATCATGATTGCATCATGTTGAATTTCCAAGAAAAATAGTACTTTATGTGCTCAAACACACAACTTTTGTGACTTTTCAAATTTTGAAGCTCGATAACTTCGGCAAATGAGTACCAAATTCCTTAAAGAAAGTGTCAAATTAATCAGCTCGACGGGATTTTGAAGATGTCACAACTCATCATGATTGCATCTTGTTGAATTTCCAAGAAAAATAGTACTTTATGTGCTCAAACACACAACTTATGTGACTTTTCAAATTTTGAAGCTCGATAACTTCGGCAAATGAGTACCAAATTCCTTAAAGAAAGTGTCAAATTAATAAGCTCGACGAGGTTTTGAAGATAACACAACACATCATGATTGCATCTTGTTGAATTTCAAGAAAAATAATACTTTATGTGCTCAAACACACAACTTGTGTGACTTTTCAAATTTTGATGCTCGATAACTTTGGCAAATGAGTACCAAATTCCTTAAAGAAAGTGTCAAATTAATCAGCTCGACGGGATTTTGAAGATGTCACAACTCATCATGATTGCATCTTGTTGAATTTCAAGAAAAATAATACTTTATGTGCTCAAACACACAACTTGTGTGACTTTTCAAACTTTGAAGCTCGATAACTTCGGCAAATGTGGAACAAATTTCTTAAACAAAGTGTCAAATTAATCAGCTCGACGAGATTTTGAAGATGTCACAACTCATCATGATTGCATCTTGTTGAATTTCCAAGAAAAATAGTACTTTATGTGCTCCAACACACAACTTGTGTGACTTTTCAAACTTTGAAGCTCGATAACTTCGGCAAATGTGGAACAAATTTCTTAAACAAAGTGTCAAATTAATCAGCTCGACGAGATTTTGAAGATGACAAAACTCATCATGATTGCATCTTGTTGAATTTCCAAGAAAAATAGTACTTTATGTGCTCAAACACACAACTTGTGTGACTTTTCAAATTTTGATGCTCGATAACTTCGGCAAATGAGTACCAAATTCCTTAAAGAAAGTGTCAAATTAATCGGCTCGACGAGATTTTGAAGATGTCACAACACATCATGATTGCATCTTGTTGAATTTCAAGAAAAATAATACTTTATGTGCTCAAACACACAACTTGTGTGACTTTTCAAATTTTGATGCTCGATAACTTCGGCAAATGAGTACCAAATTCCTTAAAGAAAGTGTCAAATTAATCAGCTCGACGAGATTTTGAAGATCTCACAACACATCATGATTGCATCTTGTTGAATTTCCAAGAAAAATAGTACTTTATGTGCTCAAACACACAACTTTTGAGACTTTTCAAATTTTGATGCTCGATAACTTCGGCAAATGAGTACCAAATTCCTTAAAGAAAGTGTTACATTAATCAGCTCGACGGGATTTTGAAGATGTCACAACTCATCATGATTGCATCTTGTTGAATTTCCAAGAAAAATAGTACTTTATGTGCTCCAACACACAACTTGTGTGACTTTTCAAACTTTGAAGCTCGATAAATTCGGCAAATGTGGAACAAATTTCTTAAACAAAGTGTCAAATTAATCAGCTCGACGAGATTTTGAAGATGACAAAACTCATCATGATTGCATCTTGTTGAATTTCCAAGAAAAATAGTACTTTATGTGCTCAAACACACAACTTGTGTGACTTTTCAAATTTTGATGCTCGATAACTTTGGCAAATGAGTACCAAATTCCTTAAAGAAAGTGTCAAATTAATCGGCTCGACGAGATTTTGAAGATGTCACAACACATCATGATTGCATCTTGTTGAATTTCAAGAAAAATAATACTTTATGTGCTCAAACACACAACTTGTGTGACTTTTCAAATTTTGATGCTCGATAACTTCGGCAAATGAGTACCAAATTCCTTAAAGAAAGTGTCAAATTAATCAGCTCGACGAGATTTTGAAGATGTCACAACACATCATGATTGCATCATGTTGAATTTCCAAGAAAAATAATACTTTATGTGCTCAAACACACAACTTGTGTGACTTTTCAAATTTTGATGCTCGATAACTTTGGCAAATGAGTACCAAATTCCTTAAAGAAAGTGTCAAATTAATCAGCTCGACGAGATTTTGAAGATCTCACAACACATCATGATTGCATCTTGTTGAATTTCCAAGAAAAATAGTACTTTATGTGCTCAAACACACAACTTTTGAGACTTTTCAAATTTTGATGCTCGATAACTTCGGCAAATGAGTACCAAATTCCTTAAAGAAAGTGTTACATTAATCAGCTCGACGGGATTTTGAAGATGTCACAACTCATCATGATTGCATCTTGTTGAATTTCCAAGAAAAATAGTACTTTATGTGCTCCAACACACAACTTGTGTGACTTTTCAAACTTTGAAGCTCGATAAATTCGGCAAATGTGGAACAAATTTCTTAAACAAAGTGTCAAATTAATCAGCTCGACGAGATTTTGAAGATGACAAAACTCATCATGATTGCATCTTGTTGAATTTCCAAGAAAAATAGTACTTTATGTGCTCAAACACACAACTTGTGTGACTTTTCAAATTTTGATGCTCGATAACTTTGGCAAATGAGTACCAAATTCCTTAAAGAAAGTGTCAAATTAATCGGCTCGACGAGATTTTGAAGATGTCACAACACATCATGATTGCATCATGTTGAATTTCCAAGAAAAATAATACTTTATGTGCTCAAACACACAACTTGTGTGACTTTTCAAATTTTGATGCTCGATAACTTCGGCAAATGAGTACCAAATTCCTTAAAGAAAGTGTCAAATTAATCAGCTCGACGAGATTTTGAAGATCTCACAACACATCATGATTGCATCTTGTTGAATTTCCAAGAAAAATAGTACTTTATGTGCTCAAACACACAACTTTTGAGACTTTTCAAATTTTGATGCTCGATAACTTCGGCAAATGAGTACCAAATTCCTTAAAGAAAGTGTCAAATTAATCAGCTCGACGGGATTTTGAAGATGTCACAACTCATCATGATTGCATCTTGTTGAATTTCCAAGAAAAATAGTACTTTATGTGCTCAAACACACAACTTGTTTGACTTTTCAAATTTTGAAGCTCGATAACTTCGGCAAATGACTACCAAATTCCTTAAAGAAAGTGTCAAATTAATAAGCTCGACGAGGTTTTGAAGATAACACAACACATCATGATTGCATCTTGTTGAATTTCAAGAAAAATAATACTTTATGTGCTCAAACACACAACTTGTGCGACTTTTCAAACTTTGAAGCTCGATAACTTCGGCAAATGTGGAACAAATTTCTTAAACAAAGTGTCAAATTAATCAGCTCGACGAGATTTTGAAGATGACAAAACTCATCATGATTGCATCTTGTTGAATTTCCAAGAAAAATAGTACTTTATGTGCTCAAACACACAACTTGTGTGACTTTTCAAATTTTGATGCTCGATAACTTTGGCAAATGAGTACCAAATTCCTTAAAGAAAGTGTCAAATTAATCGGCTCGACGAGATTTTGAAGATGTCACAACACATCATGATTGCATCTTGTTGAATTTCCAAGAAAAATAGTACTTTATGTGCTCAAACACACAACTTTTGAGACTTTTCAAATTTTGATGCTCGATAACTTCGGCAAATGAGTACCAAATTCCTTAAAGAAAGTGTCAAATTAATCAGCTCGACGGGATTTTGAAGATGTCACAACTCATCATGATTGCATCTTGTTGAATTTCCAAGAAAAATAGTACTTTATGTGCTCAAACACACAACTTGTTTGACTTTTCAAATTTTGAAGCTCGATAACTTCGGCAAATGACTACCAAATTCCTTAAAGAAAGTGTCAAATTAATAAGCTCGACGAGGTTTTGAAGATAACACAACACATCATGATTGCATCTTGTTGAATTTCAAGAAAAATAATACTTTATGTGCTCAAACACACAACTTGTGCGACTTTTCAAACTTTGAAGCTCGATAACTTCGGCAAATGTGGAACAAATTTCTTAAACAAAGTGTCAAATTAATCAGCTCGACGAGATTTTGAAGATGACAAAACTCATCATGATTGCATCTTGTTGAATTTCCAAGAAAAATAGTACTTTATGTGCTCAAACACACAACTTGTGTGACTTTTCAAATTTTGATGCTCGATAACTTTGGCAAATGAGTACCAAATTCCTTAAAGAAAGTGTCAAATTAATCGGCTCGACGAGATTTTGAAGATGTCACAACACATCATGATTGCATCTTGTTGAATTTCCAAGAAAAATAGTACTTTATGTGCTCAAACACACAACTTTTGAGACTTTTCAAATTTTGATGCTCGATAACTTCGGCAAATGAGTACCAAATTCCTTAAAGAAAGTGTCAAATTAATCAGCTCGACGGGATTTTGAAGATGTCACAACTCATCATGATTGCATCTTGTTGAATTTCCAAGAAAAATAGTACTTTATGTGCTCAAACACACAACTTGTTTGACTTTTCAAATTTTGAAGCTCGATAACTTCGGCAAATGAGTACCAAATTCCTTAAAGAAAGTGTCAAATTAATAAGCTCGACGAGGTTTTGAAGATAACACAACACATCATGATTGCATCTTGTTGAATTTCAAGAAAAATAATACTTTATGTGCTCAAACACACAACTTGTGTGACTTTTCAAACTTTGAAGCTCGATAACTTCGGCAAATGTGGAACAAATTTCTTAAACAAAGTGTCAAATTAATCAGCTCGACGAGATTTTGAAGATGTCACAACTCATCATGATTGCATCTTGTTGAATTTCCAAGCAAAATAGTACTTTATGTGCTCAAACACACAACTTGTGTGACTTTTCAAACTTTGAAGCTCGATAACTTCGGCAAATGTGGAACAAATTTCTTAAACAAAGTGTCAAATTAATCAGCTCGACGAGATTTTGAAGATGTCAAAACTCATCATGATTGCATCTTGTTGAATTTCCAAGAAAAATAGTACTTTATGTGCTCAAACACACAACTTGTGTGACTTTTCAAATTTTGATGCTCGATAACTTCGGCAAATAAGGACCAAATTTGTTAAACAAAGTGTCAAATTAATCAGCTCGACGAGATTTTAAAGATGACACAACACATCATGATTGCACCTTGTTGAATTTCCAAGAAAAATAGTACTTTATGTGCTCAAACACACAACTTGTGTGACTTTTCAAATTTTGAAGCTCGATAACTTCGGCAAATGAGTACCAAATTCCTTAAAGAAAGTGTCAAATTAGTCAGCTCGACGGGATTTTGAAGATGTCAAAACTCATCATGATTGCATCTTGTTGAATTTCCAAGAAAAATAGTACTTTATGTGCTCAAACACACAACTTGTGTGACTTTTCAAATTTTGATGCTCGATAACTTCGGCAAATAAGGACCAAATTTGTTAAACAAAGTGTCAAATTAATCAGCTCGGCGAGATTTTAAAGATGACACAACACATCATGATTGCACCTTGTTGAATTTCCAAGAAAAATAGTACTTTATGTGCTCAAACACACAACTTGTGTGACTTTTCAAATTTTGATGCTCGATAACTTCGGCAAATGAGTACCAAATTCCTTAAAGAAAGTGTCAAATTAATCAGCTCGACGGGATTTTGAAGATGTCACAACTCATCATGATTGCATCTTGTTGAATTTCCAAGAAAATTAGTACTTTATGTGCTCAAACACACATATTTTGTGACTTTTCAAATTTTGAACCTCGATAACTTCGGCAAATGAGGACCAAATTTGTTAAACAAAGTGTCAAATTAATCGGCTCGACGAGATCTTTAAAATGACATGAAACGTCATGATTGCATCATGTTGAATTTCCAAGAAAAATAGTACTTTATGTGCTCAAACACACAACTTTTGTGACTTTTCAAATTTTGAAGCTCGATAACTTCGGCAAATGAAGACCAAATTTGTTAAACAAAGTGTCAAATTAATCAGCTCGACGAGATTTTGAAGATCTCACAACACATCATGATTACATATTGTTGAATTTCCAAGAAAAATAGTACTTTATGTGCTCAAACACACAACTTGTGTGACTTTTCAAACTTTGAAGCTCGATAACTTCGGCAAATGAGGACCAAATTTGTTAAACAAAGTGTCAAATTAATCAGCTCGACGAGATTATAAAGATGACACAACACATCATGATTGCATCTTGTTGAATTTCCAAGAAAATTAGTACTTTATGTGCTCAAACACACAACTTGTGTGACTTTTCAAATTTTGAAGCTCGATAACTTCGGCAAATGAGTACCAAATTCCTTAAAGAAAGTGTCAAATTAGTCAGCTCGACGGGATTTTGAAGATGTCAAAACTCATCATGATTGCATCTTGTTGAATTTCCAAGAAAAATAGTACTTTATGTGCTCAAACACACAACTTGTGTGACTTTTCAAATTTTGATGCTCGATAACTTCGGCAAATAAGGACCAAATTTGTTAAACAAAGTGTCAAATTAATCAGCTCGGCGAGATTTTAAAGATGACACAACACATCATGATTGCACCTTGTTGAATTTCCAAGAAAAATAGTACTTTATGTGCTCAAACACACAACTTGTGTGACTTTTCAAATTTTGATGCTCGATAACTTCGGCAAATGAGTACCAAATTTGTTAAACAAAGTGTCAAATTAATCGGCTCGACGAGATCTTTAAAATGACATGAAACGTCATGATTGCATCATGTTGAATTTCCAAGAAAAATAGTACTTTATGTGCTCAAACACACAACTTTTGTGACTTTTCAAATTTGGAAGCTCGATAACTTCGGCAAATGTGGAACAAATTTGTTAAACAAAGTGTCAAATTAATCGGCTCGACGAGATTTTGAAGATCTCACAACATATCATGATTACATATTGTTGAATTTCCAAGAAAAATAGTACTTTATGTGCTCAAACACACAACTTGTGTGACTTTTCAAACTTTGAAGCTCGATAACTTCGGCAAATGAGTACCAAATTCCTTAAAGAAAGTGTCAAATTAATCAGCTCGACGGGATTTTGAAGATGTCACAACACATCATGATTGCATGTTGTTGAATTTCAAGAAAAATAATACTTTATGTGCTCAAACACACAACTTGTGTGACTTTTCAAACTTTGAAGCTCGATAACTTCGGCAAATGTGGAACAAATTTCTTAAACAAAGTGTCAAATTAATCAGCTCGACGAGATTTTGAAGATGTCATAACTCATCATGATTGCATCTTGTTGAATTTCCAAGAAAAATAGTACTTTATGTGCTCAAACACACAACTTGTGTGACTTTTCAAATTTTGATGCTCGATAACTTTGGCAAATGAGTACCAAATTCCTTAAAGAAAGTGTCAAATTAATCGGCTCGACGAGATTTTGAAGATGTCACAACACATCATGATTGCATCATGATGAATTTCCAAGAAAAATAATACTTTATGTGCTCAAACACACAACTTGTGTGACTTTTCAAATTTTGATGCTCGATAACTTCGGCAAATGAGTACCAAATTCCTTAAAGAAAGTGTCAAATTAATCAGCTCGACGAGATTTTGAAGATGTCACAACACATCATGATTGCATCATGTTGAATTTCCAAGAAAAATAATACTTTATGTGCTCAAACACACAACTTGTGTGACTTTTCAAATTTTGATGCTCGATAACTTTGGCAAATGAGTACCAAATTCCTTAAAGAAAGTGTCAAATTAATCAGCTCGACGAGATTTTGAAGATCTCACAACACATCATGATTGCATCTTGTTGAATTTCCAAGAAAAATAGTACTTTATGTGCTCAAACACACAACTTTTGAGACTTTTCAAATTTTGATGCTCGATAACTTCGGCAAATGAGTACCAAATTCCTTAAAGAAAGTGTTACATTAATCAGCTCGACGGGATTTTGAAGATGTCACAACTCATCATGATTGCATCTTGTTGAATTTCCAAGAAAAATAGTACTTTATGTGCTCCAACACACAACTTGTGTGACTTTTCAAACTTTGAAGCTCGATAAATTCGGCAAATGTGGAACAAATTTCTTAAACAAAGTGTCAAATTAATCAGCTCGACGAGATTTTGAAGATGACAAAACTCATCATGATTGCATCTTGTTGAATTTCCAAGAAAAATAGTACTTTATGTGCTCAAACACACAACTTGTGTGACTTTTCAAATTTTGAAGCTCGATAACTTCGGCAAATGAGTACCAAATTCCTTAAAGAAAGTGTCAAATTAATAAGCTCGACGAGGTTTTGAAGATAACACAACACATCATGATTGCATCATGTTGAATTTCCTAGAAAAATAATACTTTATGTGCTCAAACACACAACTTTTGAGACTTTTCAAATTTTGATGCTCGATAACTTCGGCAAATGAGTACCAAATTCCTTAAAGAAAGTGTCAAATTAATCAGCTCGACGGGATTTTGAAGATGTCACAACTCATCATGATTGCATCTTGTTGAATTTCCAAG
Organism: Euwallacea fornicatus; assembly: GCF_040115645.1. Classification (NCBI taxonomy): domain Eukaryota; kingdom Metazoa; phylum Arthropoda; class Insecta; order Coleoptera; family Curculionidae; genus Euwallacea; species Euwallacea fornicatus. The sequence goes on along the minus strand of NW_027096069.1, from coordinate 198,538 downwards.
AAAAATAGTACTTTATGTGCTCAAACACACAACTTGTGTGACTTTTCAAATTTTGAAGCTCGATAACTTCGGCAAATGAGTACCAAATTCCTTAAAGAAAGTGTCAAATTAATAAGCTCGACGAGGTTTTGAAGATAACACAACACATCATGATTGCATCTTGTTGAATTTCAAGAAAAATAATACTTTATGTGCTCAAACACACAACTTGTGTGACTTTTCAAATTTTGATGCTCGATAACTTTGGCAAATGAGTACCAAATTCCTTAAAGAAAGTGTCAAATTAATCAGCTCGACGGGATTTTGAAGATGTCACAACTCATCATGATTGCATCTTGTTGAATTTCAAGAAAAATTATACTTTATGTGCTCAAACACACAACTTGTGTGACTTTTCAAACTTTGAAGCTCGATAACTTCGGCAAATGTGGAACAAATTTCTTAAACAAAGTGTCAAATTAATCAGCTCGACGAGATCTTTAAAATGACATGAAACGTCATGATTGCATCATGTTGAATTTCCAAGAAAAATAGTACTTTATGTGCTCAAACACACAACTTGTGTGACTTTTCAAATTTTGAAGCTCGATAACTTCGGCAAATGAGGACCAAATTTGTTAAACAAAGTGTCAAATTAATCAGCTCGACGAGATTTTAAAGATGATACAACACATCATGATTGCATCTTGTTGAATTTCCAAGAAAAATAATACTTTATGTGCTCAAACACACAACTTGTGTGACTTTCCAAAATTTTGATGCTCGATAACTTTGGCAAATGAGTACCAAATTTGTTAAACAAAGTGTCAAATTAATCATCTCGACGAGGTTTTGAAGATGTCACAACACATCATGATTGCACCTTGTTGAATTTCCAAGAAAAATAGTACTTTATGTGCTCAAACACACAACTTTTGAGACTTTTCAAATTTTGATGCTCGATAACTTCGGCAAATGAGTACCAAATTCCTTAAAGAAAGTGTCAAATTAATAAGCTCGACGAGGTTTTGAAGATAACACAACACATCATGATTGCATCTTGTTGAATTTCAAGAAAAATAATACTTTATGTGCTCAAACACACAACTTGTGTGACTTTTCAAATTTTGATGCTCGATAACTTCGGCAAATGAGTACCAAATTTGTTAAACAAAGTGTCAAATTAATCATCTCGACGAGGTTTTGAAGATGTCACAACACATCATGATTGCACCTTGTTGAATTTCCAAGAAAAATAGTACTTTATGTGCTCAAACACACAACTTTTGAGACTTTTCAAATTTTGATGCTCGATAACTTCGGCAAATGAGTACCAAATTCCTTAAAGAAAGTGTCAAATTAATCAGCTCGACGGGATTTTGAAGTTGTCACAACTCATCATGATTGCATCTTGTTGAATTTCCAAGAAAATTAGTACTTTATGTGCTCAAACACACATATTTTGTGACTTTTCAAATTTTGAACCTCGATAACTTCGGCAAATGAGTACCAAATTCCTTAAAGAAAGTGTCAAATTAATCAGCTCGACGGGATTTTGAAGATGTCACAACTCATCATGATTGCATCATGTTGAATTTCCAAGAAAAATAGTACTTTATGTGCTCAAACACACAACTTTTGTGACTTTTCAAATTTTGAAGCTCGATAACTTCGGCAAATGAGTACCAAATTCCTTAAAGAAAGTGTCAAATTAATCAGCTCGACGGGATTTTGAAGATGTCACAACTCATCATGATTGCATCTTGTTGAATTTCCAAGAAAAATAGTACTTTATGTGCTCAAACACACAACTTATGTGACTTTTCAAATTTTGAAGCTCGATAACTTCGGCAAATGAGTACCAAATTCCTTAAAGAAAGTGTCAAATTAATAAGCTCGACGAGGTTTTGAAGATAACACAACACATCATGAGTGCATCTTGTTGAATTTCAAGAAAAATAATACTTTATGTGCTCAAACACACAACTTGTGTGACTTTTCAAATTTTGATGCTCGATAACTTTGGCAAATGGGTACCAAATTCCTTAAAGAAAGTGTCAAATTAATCAGCTCGACGGGATTTTGAAGATGTCACAACTCATCATGATTGCATCTTGTTGAATTTCAAGAAAAATAATACTTTATGTGCTCAAACACACAACTTGTGTGACTTTTCAAACTTTGAAGCTCGATAACTTCGGCAAATGTGGAACAAATTTCTTAAACAAAGTGTCAAATTAATCAGCTCGACGAGATTTTGAAGATGTCACAACTCATCATGATTGCATCTTGTTGAATTTCCAAGAAAAATAGTACTTTATGTGCTCCAACACACAACTTGTGTGACTTTTCAAACTTTGAAGCTCGATAACTTCGGCAAATGTGGAACAAATTTCTTAAACAAAGTGTCAAATTAATCAGCTCGACGAGATTTTGAAGATGACAAAACTCATCATGATTGCATCTTGTTGAATTTCCAAGAAAAATAGTACTTTATGTGCTCAAACACACAACTTGTGTGACTTTTCAAATTTTGATGCTCGATAACTTTGGCAAATGAGTACCAAATTCCTTAAAGAAAGTGTCAAATTAATCAGCTCGACGAGATTTTGAAGATCTCACAACACATCATGATTGCATCTTGTTGAATTTCCAAGAAAAATAGTACTTTATGTGCTCAAACACACAACTTTTGAGACTTTTCAAATTTTGATGCTCGATAACTTCGGCAAATGAGTACCAAATTCCTTAAAGAAAGTGTTACATTAATCAGCTCGACGGGATTTTGAAGATGTCACAACTCATCATGATTGCATCTTGTTGAATTTCCAAGAAAAATAGTACTTTATGTGCTCCAACACACAACTTGTGTGACTTTTCAAACTTTGAAGCTCGATAAATTCGGCAAATGTGGAACAAATTTCTTAAACAAAGTGTCAAATTAATCAGCTCGACGAGATTTTGAAGATGACAAAACTCATCATGATTGCATCTTGTTGAATTTCCAAGAAAAATAGTACTTTATGTGCTCAAACACACAACTTGTGTGACTTTTCAAATTTTGATGCTCGATAACTTTGGCAAATGAGTACCAAATTCCTTAAAGAAAGTGTCAAATTAATCGGCTCGACGAGATTTTGAAGATGTCACAACACATCATGATTGCATCATGATGAATTTCCAAGAAAAATAATACTTTATGTGCTCAAACACACAACTTGTGTGACTTTTCAAATTTTGATGCTCGATAACTTCGGCAAATGAGTACCAAATTCCTTAAAGAAAGTGTCAAATTAATCAGCTCGACGAGATTTTGAAGATGTCACAACACATCATGATTGCATCATGTTGAATTTCCAAGAAAAATAATACTTTATGTGCTCAAACACACAACTTGTGTGACTTTTCAAATTTTGATGCTCGATAACTTTGGCAAATGAGTACCAAATTCCTTAAAGAAAGTGTCAAATTAATCAGCTCGACGAGATTTTGAAGATCTCACAACACATCATGATTGCATCTTGTTGAATTTCCAAGAAAAATAGTACTTTATGTGCTCAAACACACAACTTTTGAGACTTTTCAAATTTTGATGCTCGATAACTTCGGCAAATGAGTACCAAATTCCTTAAAGAAAGTGTTACATTAATCAGCTCGACGGGATTTTGAAGATGTCACAACTCATCATGATTGCATCTTGTTGAATTTCCAAGAAAAATAGTACTTTATGTGCTCCAACACACAACTTGTGTGACTTTTCAAACTTTGAAGCTCGATAAATTCGGCAAATGTGGAACAAATTTCTTAAACAAAGTGTCAAATTAATCAGCTCGACGAGATTTTGAAGATGACAAAACTCATCATGATTGCATCTTGTTGAATTTCCAAGAAAAATAGTACTTTATGTGCTCAAACACACAACTTTTGAGACTTTTCAAATTTTGATGTTCGATAACTTCGGCAAATGAGTACCAAATTCCTTAAAGAAAGTGTCAAATTAATCAGCTCGACGGGATTTTGAAGATGTCACAACTCATCATGATTGCATCTTGTTGAATTTCCAAGAAAAATAGTACTTTATGTGCTCAAACACACAACTTGTTTGACTTTTCAAATTTTGAAGCTCGATAACTTCGGCAAATGACTACCAAATTCCTTAAAGAAAGTGTCAAATTAATAAGCTCGACGAGGTTTTGAAGATAACACAACACATCATGATTGCATCTTGTTGAATTTCAAGAAAAATAATACTTTATGTGCTCAAACACACAACTTGTGTGACTTTTCAAACTTTGAAGCTCGATAACTTCGGCAAATGTGGAACAAATTTCTTAAACAAAGTGTCAAATTAATCAGCTCGACGAGATTTTGAAGATGACAAAACTCATCATGATTGCATCTTGTTGAATTTCCAAGAAAAATAGTACTTTATGTGCTCAAACACACAACTTGTGTGACTTTTCAAATTTTGATGCTCGATAACTTTGGCAAATGAGTACCAAATTCCTTAAAGAAAGTGTCAAATTAATCGGCTCGACGAGATTTTGAAGATGTCACAACACATCATGATTGCATCTTGTTGAATTTCCAAGAAAAATAGTACTTTATGTGCTCAAACACACAACTTTTGAGACTTTTCAAATTTTGATGCTCGATAACTTCGGCAAATGAGTACCAAATTCCTTAAAGAAAGTGTCAAATTAATCAGCTCGACGGGATTTTGAAGATGTCACAACTCATCATGATTGCATCTTGTTGAATTTCCAAGAAAAATAGTACTTTATGTGCTCAAATACACAACTTGTGTGACTTTTCAAATTTTGAAGCTCGATAACTTCGGCAAATGAGGACCAAATTTGTTAAACAAAGTGTCAAATTAATCGGCTCGACGAGATCTTTAAAATGACATGAAACGTCATGATTGCATCATGTTGAATTTCCAAGAAAAATAGTACTTTATGTGCTCAAACACACAACTTTTGTGACTTTTCAAATTTTGAAGCTCGATAACTTCGGCAAATGTGGAACAAATTTGTTAAACAAAGTGTCAAATTAATCGGCTCGACGAGATTTTGAAGATCTCACAACATATCATGATTACATATTGTTGAATTTCCAAGAAAAATAGTACTTTATGTGCTCAAACACACAACTTGTGTGACTTTTCAAACTTTGAAGCTCGATAACTTCGGCAAATGAGTACCAAATTCCTTAAAGAAAGTGTCAAATTAATAAGCTCGATGAGGTTTTGAAGATGACACAACACATCATGATTGCATCTTGTTGAATTTCCAAGAAAAATAGTACTTTATGTGCTCAAACACACAACTTTTGAGACTTTTCAAATTTTGATGCTCGATAACTTCCGCAAATGAGTACCAAATTCCTTAAAGAAAGTGTCAAATTAATCAGCTCGACGGGATTTTGAAGATGTCACAACTCATCATGATTGCATCTTGTTGAATTTCCAAGAAAAATAGTACTTTATGTGCTCAAACACACAACTTGTGTGACTTTTCAAATTTTGAAGCTCGATAACTTCGGCAAATGAGTACCAAATTCCTTAAAGAAAGTGTCAAATTAATAAGCTCGACGAGATTTTAAAGATGATACAACACATCATGATTGCATCTTGTTGAATTTCAAGAAAAATAATACTTTATGTGCTCAAACACACAACTTCTGTGACTTTTCAAATTTTGAACCTCGATAACTTCGGCAAATGAGGACCAAATTTGTTAAACAAAGTGTCAAATTAATCGGCTCGACGAGATTTTAAAGATGATACAACACATCATGATTGCATCTTGTTGAATTTCCAAGAAAAATAATACTTTATGTGCTCAAACACACAACTTGTGTGACTTTCCAAAATTTTGATGCTCGATAACTTCGGCAAATGAGTACCAAATTCCTTAAAGAAAGTGTCACATTAATCAGCTCGACGGGATTTTGAAGATGTCACAACTCATCATGATTGCATCTTGTTGAATTTCCAAGAAAAATAGTACTTTATGTGCTCCAACACACAACTTGTGTGACTTTTCAAACTTTGAAGCTCGATAACTTTGGCAAATGAGTACCAAATTCCTTAAAGAAAGTGTCAAATTAATCGGCTCGACGAGATTTTGAAGATGTCACAACACATCATGATTGCATCATGTTGAATTTCCAAGAAAAATAATACTTTATGTGCTCAAACACACAACTTGTGTGACTTTTCAAATTTTGATGCTCGATAACTTTGGCAAATGAGTACCAAATTCCTTAAAGAAAGTGTCAAATTAATCAGCTCGACGAGATTTTGAAGATCTCACAACACATCATGATTGCATCTTGTTGAATTTCCAAGAAAAATAGTACTTTATGTGCTCAAACACACAACTTTTGAGACTTTTCAAATTTTGATGCTCGATAACTTCGGCAAATGAGTACCAAATTCCTTAAAGAAAGTGTCAAATTAATCAGCTCGACGGGATTTTGAAGATGTCACAACTCATCATGATTGCATCTTGTTGAATTTCCAAGAAAAATAGTACTTTATGTGCTCAAACACACAACTTGTTTGACTTTTCAAATTTTGAAGCTCGATAACTTCGGCAAATGAGTACCAAATTCCTTAAAGAAAGTGTCAAATTAATAAGCACGACGAGGTTTTGAAGATAACACAACACATCATGATTGCATCTTGTTGAATTTCAAGAAAAATAATACTTTATGTGCTCAAACACACAACTTGTGTGACTTTTCAAACTTTGAAGCTCGATAACTTCGGCAAATGTGGAACAAATTTCTTAAACAAAGTGTCAAATTAATCAGCTCGACGAGATTTTGAAGATGTCACAACTCATCATGATTGCATCTTGTTGAATTTCCAAGAAAATTAGTACTTTATGTGCTCAAACACACATATTTTGTGACTTTTCAAATTTTGAAGCTCGATAACTTCGGCAAATGAGTACCAAATTCCTTAAAGAAAGTGTCAAATTAATCAGCTCGACGAGATCTTTAAAATGACATGAAACGTCATGATTGTATCATGTTGAATTTCCAAGAAAAATAGTACTTTATGTGCTCAAACACACAACTTGTGTGACTTTTCAAACTTTGAAGCTCGATAACTTCGGCAAATGAGGACCAAATTTGTTAAACAAAGTGTCAAATTAATCGGCTCGACGAGATCTTTAAAATGACATGAAACGTCATGATTGCATCATGTTGAATTTCCAAGAAAAATAGTACTTTATGTGCTCAAACACACAACTTGTGTGACTTTTCAAATTTTGAAGCTCGATAACGTCGGCAAATGAGGACCAAATTTGTTAAACAAAGTGTCAAATTAATCAGCTCGACGAGATTTTGAAGATCTCACAACACATCATGATTACATATTGTTGAATTTCCAAGAAAAATAGTACTTTATGTGCTCAAACACACAACTTGTGTGACTTTTCAAACTTTGAAGCTCGATAACTTCGGCAAATGAGGACCAAATTTGTTAAACAAAGTGTCAAATTAATCGGCTCGACGAGATCTTTAAAATGACATGAAACGTCATGATTGTATCATGTTGAATTTCCAAGAAAAATAGTACTTTATGTGCTCAAACACACAACTTGTGTGACTTTTAAAATTTTGAAGCTCGATAACTTCGGCAAATGAGGACCAAATTTGTTAAACAAAGTGTCAAATTAATCAGCTCGACGAGATTTTGAAGATCTCACAACACATCATGATTACATATTGTTGAATTTCCAAGAAAAATAGTACTTTATGTGCTCAAACACACAACTTGTGTGACTTTTCAAACTTTGAAGCTCGATAACTTCGGCAAATGAGGACCAAATTTGTTAAACAAAGTGTCAAATTAATCAGCTCGACGAGATTATAAAGATGACACAACACATCATGATTGCATCTTGTTGAATTTCCAAGAAAATTAGTACTTTATGTGCTCAAACACACAACTTTTGTGACTTTTCAAATTTTGGTGCTCGATAACTTCGGCAAATGAGTACCAAATTCCTTAAAGAAAGTGTTAAATTAATCAGCTCGACGAGATTTTGAAGATCTCACAACACATCATGATTGCATCTTGTTGAATTTCCAAGAAAAATAGTACTTTATGTGCTCAAACACACAACTTGTGTGACTTTTCAAATTTTGAAGCTCGATAACTTCGGCAAATGAGTACCAAATTCCTTAAAGAAAGTGTCAAATTAATCAGCTCGACGGGATTTTGAAGATGTCAAAACACATCATGATTGCATCTTGTTGAATTTCCAAGAAAAATAGTACTTTATGTGCTCAAATACACAACTTGTGTGACTTTTCAAATTTTGAAGCTCGATAACTTCGGCAAATGAGGACCAAATTTGTTAAACAAAGTGTCAAATTAATCGGCTCGACGAGATCTTTAAAATGACATGAAACGTCATGATTGCATCATGTTGAATTTCCAAGAAAAATAGTACTTTATGTGCTCAAACACACAACTTTTGTGACTTTTCAAATTTTGAAGCTCGATAACTTCGGCAAATGTGGAACAAATTTGTTAAACAAAGTGTCAAATTAATCGGCTCGACGAGATTTTGAAGATCTCACAACATATCATGATTACATATTGTTGAATTTCCAAGAAAAATAGTACTTTATGTGCTCAAACACACAACTTGTGTGACTTTTCAAACTTTGAAGCTCGATAACTTCGGCAAATGAGTACCAAATTCCTTAAAGAAAGTGTCAAATTAATCAGCTCGACGGGATTTTGAAGATGTCACAACTCATCATGATTGCATCTTGTTGAATTTCCAAGAAAAATAGTACTTTATGTGCTCAAACACACAACTTGTGTGACTTTTCAAATTTTGAAGCTCGATAACTTCGGCAAATGAGTACCAAATTCCTTAAAGAAAGTGTCAAATTAATAAGCTCGACGAGGTTTTGAAGATAACACAACACATCATGATTGCATCTTGTTGAATTTCAAGAAAAATAATACTTTATGTGCTCAAACACACAACTTGTGTGACTTTTCAAATTTTGAAGCTCGATAACTTCGGCAAATGTGGAACAAATTTCTTAAACAAAGTGTCAAATTAATCGGCTCGACGAGATTTTGAAGATGTCACAACACATCATGATTGCATCATGTTGAATTTCCTAGAAAAATAATACTTTATGTGCTCAAACACACAACTTGTGTGACTTTTCAAATTTTGATGCTCGATAACTTCGGCAAATGAGTACCAAATTCCTTAAAGAAAGTGTCAAATTAATAAGCTCGACGAGGTTTTGAAGATAACACAACACATCATGATTGCATCTTGTTGAATTTCAAGAAAACTAATACTTTATGTGCTCAAACACACAACTTGTGTGACTTTTCAAATTTTGAACCTCGATAACTTCGGCAAATGAGGACCAAATTTGTTAAACAAAGTGTCAAATTAATCGGCTCGACGAGATCTTTAAAATGACATGAAACGTCATGATTGCATCATGTTGAATTTCCAAGAAAAATAGTACTTTATGTGCTCAAACACACAACTTGTGTGACTTTTCAAATTTTGAAGCTCGATAACTTCGGCAAATGAGGACCAAATTTGTTAAACAAAGTGTCAAATTAATCAGCTCGACGAGATTTTGAAGATCTCACAACACATCATGATTGCATCTTGTTGAATTTCCAAGAAAAATAGTACTTTATGTGCTCAAACACACAACTTGTGTGACTTTTCAAATTTTGAAGCTCGATAACTTCGGCAAATGAGGACCAAATTTGTTAAACAAAGTGTCAAATTAATCGGCTCGACGAGATCTTTAAAATGACATGAAACGTCATGATTGCATCATGTTGAATTTCCAAGAAAAATAGTACTTTATGTGCTCAAACACACAACTTTTGTGACTTTTCAAATTTTGAAGCTCGATAACTTCGGCAAATGTGGAACAAATTTGTTAAACAAAGTGTCAAAGTAATCGGCTCGACGAGATTTTGAAGATCTCACAACATATCATGATTACATATTGTTGAATTTCCAAGAAAAATAGTACTTTATGTGCTCAAACACACAACTTGTGTGACTTTTCAAAATTTGAAGCTCGATAACTTCGGCAAATGTGGAACAAATTTCTTAAACAAAGTGTCAAATTAATCGGCTCGACGAGATTTTGAAGATGTCACAACACATCATGATTGCATCATGTTGAATTTCCTAGAAAAATAATACTTTATGTGCTCAAACACACAACTTGTGTGACTTTTCAAATTTTGATGCTCGATAACTTCGGCAAATGAGTACCAAATTCCTTAAAGAAAGTGTCAAATTAATAAGCTCGACGAGGTTTTGAAGATAACACAACACATCATGATTGCATCTTGTTGAATTTCAAGAAAAATAATACTTTATGTGCTCAAACATACAACTTGTGTGACTTTTCAAATTTTGAACCTCGATAACTTCGGCAAATGAGGACCAAATTTGTTAAACAAAGTGTCAAATTAATCGGCTCGACGAGATCTTTAAAATGACATGAAACGTCATGATTGCATCATGTTGAATTTCCAAGAAAAATAGTACTTTATGTGCTCAAACACACAACTTGTGTGACTTTTCAAATTTTGAAGCTCGATAACTTCGGCAAATGAGGACCAAATTTGTTAAACAAAGTGTCAAATTAATCAGCTCGACGAGATTTTGAAGATGTCACAACTCATCATGATTGCATCTTGTTGAATTTCCAAGAAAAATAGTACTTTATGTGCTCAAACACACAACTTGTGTGACTTTTCAAATTTTGAAGCTCGATAACTTCGGCAAATGAGGACCAAATTTGTTAAACAAAGTGTCAAATTAATCAGCTCGACGAGATTATAAAGATGACACAACACATCATGATTGCATCTTGTTGAATTTCCAAGAAAATTAGTACTTTATGTGCTCAAACACACAACTTTTGTGACTTTTCACATTTTGGTGCTCGATAACTTCGGCAAATGAGTACCAAATTCCTTAAAGAAAGTGTCAAATTAATCAGCTCGACGAGATTTTGAAGATCTCACAACACATCATGATTGCATCTTGTTGAATTTCCAAGAAAAATAGTACTTTATGTGCTCAAACACACAACTTGTGTGACTTTTCAAATTTTGAAGCTCGATAACTTCGGCAAATGAGGACCAAATTTGTTAAACAAAGTGTCAAATTAATCGGCTCGACGAGATCTTTAAAATGACATGAAACGTCATGATTGCATCATGTTGAATTTCCAAGAAAAATAGTACTTTATGTGCTCAAACACACAACTTTTGTGACTTTTCAAATTTTGAAGCTCGATAACTTCGGCAAATGTGGAACAAATTTGTTAAACAAAGTGTCAAATTAATCGGCTCGACGAGATTTTGAAGATCTCACAACATATCATGATTACATATTGTTGAATTTCCAAGAAAAATAGTACTTTATGTGCTCAAACACACAACTTGTGTGACTTTTCAAACTTTGAAGCTCGATAACTTCGGCAAATGAGTACCATATTCCTTAAAGAAAGTGTCAAATTAATCAGCTCGACGAGATTTTGAAGATCTCACAACACATCATGATTGCATCTTGTTGAATTTCCAAGAAAAATAGTACTTTATGTGCTCAAACACACAACTTGTGTGACTTTTCAAATTTTGAACCTCGATAACTTCGGCAAATGAGGACCAAATTTGTTAAACAAAGTGTCAAATTAATCGGTTCGACGAGATTTTAAAGATGATACAACACATCATGATTGCATCTTGTTGAATTTCCAAGAAAAATAATACTTTATGTGCTCAAACACACAACTTGTGTGACTTTCCAAAATTTTGATGCTCGATAACTTCGGCAAATGAGTACCAAATTCCTTAAAGAAAGTGTCACATTAATCAGCTCGACGGGATTTTGAAGATGTCACAACTCATCATGATTGCATCTTGTTGAATTTCCAAGAAAAATAGTACTTTATGTGCTCAAACACACAATTTGTGTGACTTTTCAAATTTTGATGCTCGATAACTTCGGCAAATGAGTACCAAATTCCTTAAAGAAAGTGTCACATTAATCAGCTCGACGGGATTTTGAAGATGTCACAACTCATCATGATTGCATCTTGTTGAATTTCCAAGAAAAATAGTACTTTATGTGCTCAAACACACAACTTGTGTGACTTTTCAAATTTTGAAGCTCGATAACTTCGGCAAATGTGGAACAAATTTGTTAAACAAAGTGTCAAAGTAATCGGCTCGACGAGATTTTGAAGATCTCACAACATATCATGATTACATATTGTTGAATTTCCAAGAAAAATAGTACTTTATGTGCTCAAACACACAACTTGTGTGACTTTTCAAAATTTGAAGCTCGATAACTTCGGCAAATGTGGAACAAATTTCTTAAACAAAGTGTCAAATTAATCGGCTCGACGAGATTTTGAAGATGTCACAACACATCATGATTGCATCATGTTGAATTTCCTAGAAAAATAATACTTTATGTGCTCAAACACACAACTTGTGTGACTTTTCAAATTTTGATGCTCGATAACTTCGGCAAATGAGTACCAAATTCCTTAAAGAAAGTGTCAAATTAATCAGCTCGACGAGATTTTGAAGATCTCACAACACATCATGATTGCATCTTGTTGAATTTCCAAGAAAAATAGTACTTTATGTGCTCAAACACACAACTTGTGTGACTTTTCAAATTTTGAAGCTCGATAACTTCGGCAAATGAGGACCAAATTTGTTAAACAAAGTGTCAAATTAATCGGCTCGACGAGATTTTGAAGATGTCACAACACATCATGATTGCATCATGTTGAATTTCCTAGAAAAATAATACTTTATGTGCTCAAACACACAACTTGTGTGACTTTTCAAATTTTGATGCTCGATAACTTCGGCAAATGAGTACCAAATTCCTTAAAGAAAGTGTCAAATTAATAAGCTCGACGAGGTTTTGAAGATAACACAACACATCATGATTGCATCTTGTTGAATTTCAAGAAAAATAATACTTTATGTGCTCAAACACACAACTTGTGTGACTTTTCAAATTTTGAACCTCGATAACTTCGGCAAATGAGGACCAAATTTGTTAAACAAAGTGTCAAATTAATCGGCTCGACGAGATCTTTAAAATGACATGAAACGTCATGATTGCATCATGTTGAATTTCCAAGAAAAATAGTACTTTATGTGCTCAAACACACAACTTGTGTGACTTTTCAAATTTTGAAGCTCGATAACTTCGGCAAATGAGGACCAAATTTGTTAAACAAAGTGTCAAATTAATCAGCTCGACGAGATTTTGAAGATGTCACAACTCATCATGATTGCATCTTGTTGAATTTCCAAGAAAAATAGTACTTTATGTGCTCAAACACACAACTTGTGTGACTTTTCAAATTTTGAAGCTCGATAACTTCGGCAAATGAGGACCAAATTTGTTAAACAAAGTGTCAAATTAATCAGCTCGACGAGATTATAAAGATGACACAACACATCATGATTGCATCTTGTTGAATTTCCAAGAAAATTAGTACTTTATGTGCTCAAACACACAACTTTTGTGACTTTTCACATTTTGGTGCTCGATAACTTCGGCAAATGAGTACCAAATTCCTTAAAGAAAGTGTCAAATTAATCAGCTCGACGAGATTTTGAAGATCTCACAACACATCATGATTGCATCTTGTTGAATTTCCAAGAAAAATAGTACTTTATGTGCTCAAACACACAACTTGTGTGACTTTTCAAATTTTGAAGCTCGATAACTTCGGCAAATGAGGACCAAATTTGTTAAACAAAGTGTCAAATTAATCGGCTCGACGAGATCTTTAAAATGACATGAAACGTCATGATTGCATCATGTTGAATTTCCAAGAAAAATAGTACTTTATGTGCTCAAACACACAACTTTTGTGACTTTTCAAATTTTGAAGCTCGATAACTTCGGCAAATGTGGAACAAATTTGTTAAACAAAGTGTCAAATTAATCGACTCGACGAGATTTTGAAGATCTCACAACATATCATGATTACATATTGTTGAATTTCCAAGAAAAATAGTACTTTATGTGCTCAAACACACAACTTGTGTGACTTTTCAAACTTTGAAGCTCGATAACTTCGGCAAATGAGGACCAAATTTGTTAAACAAAGTGTCAAATTAATCGGCTCGACGAGATCTTTAAAATGACATGAAACGTCATGATTGCATCATGTTGAATTTCCAAGAAAAATAGTACTTTATGTGCTCAAACACACAACTTTTGTGACTTTTCAAATTTTGAAGCTCGATAACTTCGGCAAATGTGGAACAAATTTGTTAAACAAAGTGTCAAAGTAATCGGCTCGACGAGATTTTGAAGATCTCACAACATATCATGATTACATATTGTTGAATTTCCAAGAAAAATAGTACTTTATGTGCTCAAACACACAACTTGTGTGACTTTTCAAAATTTGAAGCTCGATAACTTCGGCAAATGTGGAACAAATTTCTTAAACAAAGTGTCAAATTAATCGGCTCGACGAGATTTTGAAGATGTCACAACACATCATGATTGCATCATGTTGAATTTCCTAGAAAAATAATACTTTATGTGCTCAAACACACAACTTGTGTGACTTTTCAAATTTTGATGCTCGATAACTTCGGCAAATGAGTACCAAATTCCTTAAAGAAAGTGTCAAATTAATAAGCTCGACGAGGTTTTGAAGATAACACAACACATCATGATTGCATCTTGTTGAATTTCAAGAAAAATAATACTTTATGTGCTCAAACACACAACTTGTGTGACTTTTCAAATTTTGAACCTCGATAACTTCGGCAAATGAGGACCAAATTTGTTAAACAAAGTGTCAAATTAATCGGCTCGACGAGATCTTTAAAATGACATGAAACGTCATGATTGCATCATGTTGAATTTCCAAGAAAAATAGTACTTTATGTGCTCAAACACACAACTTGTGTGACTTTTCAAATTTTGAAGCTCGATAACTTCGGCAAATGAGGACCAAATTTGTTAAACAAAGTGTCAAATTAATCAGCTCGACGAGATTTTGAAGATGTCACAACTCATCATGATTGCATCTTGTTGAATTTCCAAGAAAAATAGTACTTTATGTGCTCAAACACACAACTTGTGTGACTTTTCAAATTTTGAAGCTCGATAACTTCGGCAAATGAGGACCAAATTTGTTAAACAAAGTGTCAAATTAATCAGCTCGACGAGATTATAAAGATGACACAACACATCATGATTGCATCTTGTTGAATTTCCAAGAAAATTAGTATTTTATGTGCTCAAACACACAACTTTTGTGACTTTTCACATTTTGGTGCTCGATAACTTCGGCAAATGAGTACCAAATTCCTTAAAGAAAGTGTCAAATTAATCAGCTCGACGAGATTTTGAAGATCTCACAACACATCATGATTGCATCTTGTTGAATTTCCAAGAAAAATAGTACTTTATGTGCTCAAACACACAACTTGTGTGACTTTTCAAATTTTGAAGCTCGATAACTTCGGCAAATGAGGACCAAATTTGTTAAACAAAGTGTCAAATTAATCGGCTCGACGAGATCTTTAAAATGACATGAAACGTCATGATTGCATCATGTTGAATTTCCAAGAAAAATAGTACTTTATGTGCTCAAACACACAACTTTTGTGACTTTTCAAATTTTGAAGCTCGATAACTTCGGCAAATGTGGAACAAATTTGTTAAACAAAGTGTCAAATTAATCGGCTCGACGAGATTTTGAAGATCTCACAACATATCATGATTACATATTGTTGAATTTCCAAGAAAAATAGTACTTTATGTGCTCAAACACACAACTTGTGTGACTTTTCAAACTTTGAAGCTCGATAACTTCGGCAAATGAGTACCATATTCCTTAAAGAAAGTGTCAAATTAATCAGCTCGACGAGATTTTGAAGATCTCACAACACATCATGATTGCATCTTGTTGAATTTCCAAGAAAAATAGTACTTTATGTGCTCAAACACACAACTTGTGTGACTTTTCAAATTTTGAACCTCGATAACTTCGGCAAATGAGGACCAAATTTGTTAAACAAAGTGTCAAATTAATCGGTTCGACGAGATTTTAAAGATGATACAACACATCATGATTGCATCTTGTTGAATTTCCAAGAAAAATAATACTTTATGTGCTCAAACACACAACTTGTGTGACTTTCCAAAATTTTGATGCTCGATAACTTCGGCAAATGAGTACCAAATTCCTTAAAGAAAGTGTCACATTAATCAGCTCGACGGGATTTTGAAGATGTCACAACTCATCATGATTGCATCTTGTTGAATTTCCAAGAAAAATAGTACTTTATGTGCTCAAACACACAATTTGTGTGACTTTTCAAATTTTGATGCTCGATAACTTCGGCAAATGAGTACCAAATTCCTTAAAGAAAGTGTCAAATTAATCAGCTCGACGAGATTTTGAAGATCTCACAACACATCATGATTGCACCTTGTTGAATTTCCAAGAAAAATAGTACTTTATGTGCTCAAACACACAACTTGTGTGACTTTTCAAATTTTGAAGCTCGATAACTTCGGCAAATGAGTACCAAATTCCTTAAAGAAAGTGTCAAATTAATCAGCTCGACGGGATTTTGAAGATGACACAACACATCATGATTGCACCTTGTTGAATTTCCAAGAAAAATAGTACTTTATGTGCTCAAACACACAACTTGTGTGACTTTTCAAATTTTGAAGCTCGATAACTTCGGCAAATGAGTACCAAATTCCTTAAAGAAAGTGTCAAATTAGTCAGCTCGACGGGATTTTGAAGATGTCAAAACTCATCATGATTGCATCTTGTTGAATTTCCAAGAAAAATAGTACTTTATGTGCTCAAACACACAACTTGTGTGACTTTTCAAACTTTGAAGCTCGATAACTTCGGCAAATGTGGAACAAATTTCTTAAACAAAGTGTCAAATTAATCAGCTCGACGAGATTTTGAAGATGACACAACTCATCATGATTGCATCTTGTTGAATTTCCAAGAAAAATAGTACTTTATATGCTCAAACACACAACTTGTGTGACTTTTCAAACTTTGAAGCTCGATAACTTCGGCAAATGTGGAACAAATTTCTTAAACAAAGTGTCAAATTAATCAGCTCGACGAGATTTTGAAGATGTCAAAACTCATCATGATTGCATCTTGTTGAATTTCCAAGAAAAATAGTACTTTATGTGCTCAAACTCACAACTTGTGTGACTTTTCAAATTTTGATGCTCGATAACTTTGGCAAATGAGTACCAAATTCCTTAAAGAAAGTGTCAAATTAATCAGCTCGACGAGATTTTGAAGATATCAAAACTCATCATGATTGCATCTTGTTGAATTTCCAAGAAAAATAGTACTTTATGTGCTCAAACACACAACTTGTGTGACTTTTCAAATTTTGAACCTCGATAACTTCGGCAAATGAGGACCAAATTTGTTAAACAAAGTGTCAAATTAATCAGCTCGACGAGATTTTAAAGATGACACAACAAATCATGATTGCATCTTGTTGAATTTCCAAGAAAAATAGTACTTTATGTGCTCAAACACACAACTTGTGTGACTTTTCAAATTTTGAAGCTCGATAACTTCGGCAAATGAGTACCAAATTCCTTAAAGAAAGTGTCAAATTAATAAGCTCGACGAGGTTTTGAAGATGACACAACTCATCATGATTGCATCTTGTTGAATTTCCAAGAAAAATAGTACTTTATGTGCTCAAACACACAACTTGTGTGACTTTTCAAACTTTGAAGGTCGATAACTTCGGCAAATGAGGACCAAATTTGTTAAACAAAGTGTCAAATTAATCAGCTCGACGAGATTTTAAAGATGACACAACAAATCATGATTGCATCTTGTTGAATTTCCAAGAAAAATAGTACTTTATGTGCTCAAACACACAACTTGTGTGACTTTTCAAATTTTGATGCTCGATAACTTCGGCAAATGAGTACCAAATTCCTTAAAGAAAGTGTCACATTAATCAGCTCGACGGGATTTTGAAGATGTCACAACTCATCATGATTGCATCTTGTTGAATTTCCAAGAAAAATAGTACTTTATGTGCTCAAACACACAATTTGTGTGACTTTTCAAATTTTGATGCTCGATAACTTCGGCAAATGAGTACCAAATTCCTTAAAGAAAGTGTCAAATTAATCAGCTCGACGAGATTTTGAAGATCTCACAACACATCATGATTGCACCTTGTTGAATTTCCAAGAAAAATAGTACTTTATGTGCTCAAACACACAACTTGTGTGACTTTTCAAATTTTGAAGCTCGATAACTTCGGCAAATGAGTACCAAATTCCTTAAAGAAAGTGTCAAATTAATCAGCTCGACGGGATTTTGAAGATGACACAACACATCATGATTGCACCTTGTTGAATTTCCAAGAAAAATAGTACTTTATGTGCTCAAACACACAACTTGTGTGACTTTTCAAATTTTGAAGCTCGATAACTTCGGCAAATGAGTACCAAATTCCTTAAAGAAAGTGTCAAATTAGTCAGCTCGACGGGATTTTGAAGATGTCAAAACTCATCATGATTGCATCTTGTTGAATTTCCAAGAAAAATAGTACTTTATGTGCTCAAACACACAACTTGTGTGACTTTTCAAACTTTGAAGCTCGATAACTTCGGCAAATGTGGAACAAATTTCTTAAACAAAGTGTCAAATTAATCAGCTCGACGAGATTTTGAAGATGACACAACTCATCATGATTGCATCTTGTTGAATTTCCAAGAAAAATAGTACTTTATATGCTCAAACACACAACTTGTGTGACTTTTCAAACTTTGAAGCTCGATAACTTCGGCAAATGTGGAACAAATTTCTTAAACAAAGTGTCAAATTAATCAGCTCGACGAGATTTTGAAGATGTCAAAACTCATCATGATTGCATCTTGTTGAATTTCCAAGAAAAATAGTACTTTATGTGCTCAAACACACAACTTGTGTGACTTTTCAAATTTTGATGCTCGATAACTTTGGCAAATGAGTACCAAATTCCTTAAAGAAAGTGTCAAATTAATCAGCTCGACGAGATTTTGAAGATATCAAAACTCATCATGATTGCATCTTGTTGAATTTCCAAGAAAAATAGTACTTTATGTGCTCAAACACACAACTTGTGTGACTTTTCAAATTTTGAACCTCGATAACTTCGGCAAATGAGGACCAAATTTGTTAAACAAAGTGTCAAATTAATCAGCTCGACGAGATTTTAAAGATGACACAACAAATCATGATTGCATCTTGTTGAATTTCCAAGAAAAATAGTACTTTATGTGCTCAAACACACAACTTGTGTGACTTTTCAAATTTTGAAGCTCGATAACTTCGGCAAATGAGTACCAAATTCCTTAAAGAAAGTGTCAAATTAATAAGCTCGACGAGGTTTTGAAGATGACACAACTCATCATGATTGCATCTTGTTGAATTTCCAAGAAAAATAGTACTTTATGTGCTCAAACACACAACTTGTGTGACTTTTCAAACTTTGAAGGTCGATAACTTCGGCAAATGAGGACCAAATTTGTTAAACAAAGTGTCAAATTAATCAGCTCGACGAGATTTTAAAGATGACACAACAAATCATGATTGCATCTTGTTGAATTTCCAAGAAAAATAGTACTTTATGTGCTCAAACACACAACTTGTGTGACTTTTCAAATTTTGAAGCTCGATAACTTCGGCAAATGAGTACCAAATTCCTTAAAGAAAGTGTCAAATTAATAAGCTCGACGAGGTTTTGAAGATGACACAACTCATCATGATTGCATCTTGTTGAATTTCCAAGAAAAATAGTACTTTATGTGCTCAAACACACAACTTGTGTGACTTTTCAAACTTTGAAGGTCGATAACTTCGGCAAATGAGGACCAAATTTGTTAAACAAAGTGTCAAATTAATCAGCTCGACGAGATTTTAAAGATGACACAACAAATCATGATTGCATCTTGTTGAATTTCCAAGAAAAATAGTACTTTATGTGCTCAAACACACAACTTGTGTGACTTTTCAAATTTTGAAGCTCGATAACTTCGGCAAATGAGTACCAAATTCCTTAAAGAAAGTGTCAAATTAATAAGCTCGACGAGGTTTTGAAGATGACACAACTCATCATGATTGCATCTTGTTGAATTTCCAAGAAAAATAGTACTTTATGTGCTCAAACACACAACTTGTGTGACTTTTCAAACTTTGAAGGTCGATAACTTCGGCAAATGAGGACCAAATTTGTTAAACAAAGTGTCAAATTAATCAGCTCGACGAGATTTTAAAGATGACACAACAAATCATGATTGCATCTTGTTGAATTTCCAAGAAAAATAGTACTTTATGTGCTCAAACACACAACTTGTGTGACTTTTCAAATTTTGAAGCTCGATAACTTCGGCAAATGAGTACCAAATTCCTTAAAGAAAGTGTCAAATTAATCGGCTCGACGAGATTTTGAAGATCTCACAACACATCATGATTACATATTGTTGAATTTCCAAGAAAAATAGTACTTTATGTGCTCAAACACACAACTTTTGAGACTTTTCAAATTTTGATGCTCGATAACTTCGGCAAATGAGTACCAAATTCCTTAATGAAAGTGTCAAATTAGTCAGCTCGACGGGATTTTGAAGATGTCACAACTCATCATGATTGCATCTTGTTGAATTTCCAAGAAAAATAGTACTTTATGTGCTCAAACACACAACTGGTGTGACTTCAAATTTTGAAGCTCGATAACTTCGGCAAATGAGTACCAAATTCCTTAAAGAAAGTGTCAAATTAGTCAGCTCGACGGGATTTTGAAGATGTCACAACTCATCATGATTGCATCTTGTTGAATTTCCAAGAAAAATAGTACTTTATGTGCTCAAACACACAACTGGTGTGACTTCAAATTTTGAAGCTCGATAACTTCGGCAAATGAGTACCAAATTCCTTAAAGAAAGTGTCAAATTAATAAGCTTGACGAGGTTTTGAAGATGACACAACACATCATGATTGCATCTTGTTGAATTTCCAAGAAAAATAGTACTTTATGTGCTCAAACACACAACTTGTGTGACTTTTCAAACTTTGAAGCTCGATAACTTCAGCAAATGTGGAACAAATTTCTTAAACAAAGTGTCAAATTAATCAGCTCGACGAGATTTTGAAGATGTCACAACTCATCATGATTGCATCTTGTTGAATTTCCAAGAAAAATAGTACTTTATGTGCTCCAACACACAACTTGTGTGACTTTTCAAACTTTGAAGCTCGATAACTTCGGCAAATGTGGAACAAATTTCTTAAACAAAGTGTCAAATTAATCAGCTCGACGAGATTTTGAAGATGACAAAACTCATCATTATTGCATCTTGTTGAATTTCCAAGAAAAATAGTACTTTATGCGCTCAAACACACAACTTGTGTGACTTTTCAAATTTTGATGCTCGATAACTTTGGCAAATGAGTACCAAATTCCTTAAAGAAAGTGTCAAATTAATCGGCTCGACGAGATTTTGAAGATGTCACAACACATCATGATTGCATCATGTTGAATTTCCAAGAAAAATAATACTTTATGTGCTCAAACACACAACTTGTGTGACTTTTCAAATTTTGATGCTCGATAACTTCGGCAAATGAGTACCAAATTCCTTAAAGAAAGTGTCACATTAATCAGCTCGACGAGATTTTGAAGATCTCACAACACATCATGATTGCATCTTGTTGAATTTCCAAGAAAAATAGTACTTTATGTGCTCAAACACACAACTTTTGAGACTTTTCAAATTTTGATGCTCGATAACTTCGGCAAATGAGTACTAAATTCCTTAAAGAAAGTGTCAAATTAGTCAGCTCGACGGGATTTTGAAGATGTCAAAACTCATCATGATTGCATCTTGTTGAATTTCCAAGAAAAATAGTACTTTATGTGCTCAAACACACAACTTGTGTGACTTTTCAAATTTTGATGCTCGATAACTTCGGCAAATAAGGACCAAATTTGTTAAACAAAGTGTCAAATTAATCAGCTCGACGAGATTTTAAAGATGACACAACACATCATGATTGCATCTTGTTGAATTTCCAAGAAAAATAGTACTTTATGTGCTCAAACACACAACTTGTGTGACTTTTCAAACTTTGAAGCTCGATAACTTCGGCAAATGAGGACCAAATTTGTTAAACAAAGTGTCAAATTAATCAGCTCGACGAGATTTTAAAGATGACACAACAAATCATGATTGCATCTTGTTGAATTTCCAAGAAAAATAGTACTTTATGTGCTCAAACACACAACTTGTGTGACTTTTCAAATTTTGAAGCTCGATAACTTCGGCAAATGAGTACCAAATTCCTTAAAGAAAGTGTCAAATTAATCGGCTCGACGAGATTTTGAAGATCTCACAACACATCATGATTACATATTGTTGAATTTCCAAGAAAAATAGTACTTTATGTGCTCAAACACACAACTTTTGAGACTTTTCAAATTTTGATGCTCGATAACTTCGGCAAATGAGTACCAAATTCCTTAATGAAAGTGTCAAATTAGTCAGCTCGACGGGATTTTGAAGATGTCACAACTCATCATGATTGCATCTTGTTGAATTTCCAAGAAAAATAGTACTTTATGTGCTCAAACACACAACTGGTGTGACTTCAAATTTTGAAGCTCGATAACTTCGGCAAATGAGTACCAAATTCCTTAAAGAAAGTGTCAAATTAGTCAGCTCGACGGGATTTTGAAGATGTCACAACTCATCATGATTGCATCTTGTTGAATTTCCAAGAAAAATAGTACTTTATGTGCTCAAACACACAACTGGTGTGACTTCAAATTTTGAAGCTCGATAACTTCGGCAAATGAGTACCAAATTCCTTAAAGAAAGTGTCAAATTAATAAGCTTGACGAGGTTTTGAAGATGACACAACACATCATGATTGCATCTTGTTGAATTTCCAAGAAAAATAGTACTTTATGTGCTCAAACACACAACTTGTGTGACTTTTCAAACTTTGAAGCTCGATAACTTCAGCAAATGTGGAACAAATTTCTTAAACAAAGTGTCAAATTAATCAGCTCGACGAGATTTTGAAGATGTCACAACTCATCATGATTGCATCTTGTTGAATTTCCAAGAAAAATAGTACTTTATGTGCTCCAACACACAACTTGTGTGACTTTTCAAACTTTGAAGCTCGATAACTTCGGCAAATGTGGAACAAATTTCTTAAACAAAGTGTCAAATTAATCAGCTCGACGAGATTTTGAAGATGACAAAACTCATCATTATTGCATCTTGTTGAATTTCCAAGAAAAATAGTACTTTATGCGCTCAAACACACAACTTGTGTGACTTTTCAAATTTTGATGCTCGATAACTTTGGCAAATGAGTACCAAATTCCTTAAAGAAAGTGTCAAATTAATCGGCTCGACGAGATTTTGAAGATGTCACAACACATCATGATTGCATCATGTTGAATTTCCAAGAAAAATAATACTTTATGTGCTCAAACACACAACTTGTGTGACTTTTCAAATTTTGATGCTCGATAACTTCGGCAAATGAGTACCAAATTCCTTAAAGAAAGTGTCACATTAATCAGCTCGACGAGATTTTGAAGATCTCACAACACATCATGATTGCATCTTGTTGAATTTCCAAGAAAAATAGTACTTTATGTGCTCAAACACACAACTTTTGAGACTTTTCAAATTTTGATGCTCGATAACTTCGGCAAATGAGTACTAAATTCCTTAAAGAAAGTGTCAAATTAGTCAGCTCGACGGGATTTTGAAGATGTCAAAACTCATCATGATTGCATCTTGTTGAATTTCCAAGAAAAATAGTACTTTATGTGCTCAAACACACAACTTGTGTGACTTTTCAAATTTTGATGCTCGATAACTTCGGCAAATAAGGACCAAATTTGTTAAACAAAGTGTCAAATTAATCAGCTCGACGAGATTTTAAAGATGACACAACACATCATGATTGCATCTTGTTGAATTTCCAAGAAAAATAGTACTTTATGTGCTCAAACACACAACTTGTGTGACTTTTCAAACTTTGAAGCTCGATAACTTCGGCAAATGAGGACCAAATTTGTTAAACAAAGTGTCAAATTAATCAGCTCGACGAGATTTTAAAGATGACACAACAAATCATGATTGCATCTTGTTGAATTTCCAAGAAAAATAGTACTTTATGTGCTCAAACACACAACTTGTGTGACTTTTCAAATTTTGAAGCTCGATAACTTCGGCAAATGAGTACCAAATTCCTTAAAGAAAGTGTCAAATTAATAAGCTCGACGAGGTTTTGAAGATGACACAACTCATCATGATTGCATCTTGTTGAATTTCCAAGAAAAATAGTACTTTATGTGCTCAAACACACAACTTGTGTGACTTTTCAAACTTTGAAGCTCGATAACTTCGGCAAATGTGGAACAAATTTCTTAAACAAAGTGTCAAATTAATCAGCTCGACGAGATTTTGAAGATGTCACAACTCATCATGATTGCATCTTGTTGAATTTCCAAGAAAAATAGTACTTTATGTGCTCAAACACACAACTTGTGTGACTTTTCAAACTTTGAAGCTCGATAACTTCGGCAAATGAGGACCAAATTTGTTAAACAAAGTGTCAAATTAATCAGCTCGACGAGATTTTAAAGATGACACAACAAATCATGATTGCATCTTGTTGAATTTCCAAGAAAAATAGTACTTTATGTGCTCAAACACACAACTTGTGTGACTTTTCAAATTTTGAAGCTCGATAACTTCGGCAAATGAGTACCAAATTCCTTAAAGAAAGTGTCAAATTAATCGGCTCGACGAGATTTTGAAGATCTCACAACACATCATGATTACATATTGTTGAATTTCCAAGAAAAATAGTACTTTATGTGCTCAAACACACAACTTTTGAGACTTTTCAAATTTTGATGCTCGATAACTTCGGCAAATGAGTACCAAATTCCTTAATGAAAGTGTCAAATTAGTCAGCTCGACGGGATTTTGAAGATGTCACAACTCATCATGATTGCATCTTGTTGAATTTCCAAGAAAAATAGTACTTTATGTGCTCAAACACACAACTGGTGTGACTTCAAATTTTGAAGCTCGATAACTTCGGCAAATGAGTACCAAATTCCTTAAAGAAAGTGTCAAATTAGTCAGCTCGACGGGATTTTGAAGATGTCACAACTCATCATGATTGCATCTTGTTGAATTTCCAAGAAAAATAGTACTTTATGTGCTCAAACACACAACTGGTGTGACTTCAAATTTTGAAGCTCGATAACTTCGGCAAATGAGTACCAAATTCCTTAAAGAAAGTGTCAAATTAATAAGCTTGACGAGGTTTTGAAGATGACACAACACATCATGATTGCATCTTGTTGAATTTCCAAGAAAAATAGTACTTTATGTGCTCCAACACACAACTTGTGTGACTTTTCAAACTTTGAAGCTCGATAACTTCGGCAAATGTGGAACAAATTTCTTAAACAAAGTGTCAAATTAATCAGCTCGACGAGATTTTGAAGATGACAAAACTCATCATTATTGCATCTTGTTGAATTTCCAAGAAAAATAGTACTTTATGTGCTCAAACACACAACTTGTGTGACTTTTCAAATTTTGATGCTCGATAACTTTGGCAAATGAGTACCAAATTCCTTAAAGAAAGTGTCAAATTAATCGACTCGACGAGATTTTGAAGATGTCACAACACATCATGATTGCATCATGTTGAATTTCCAAGAAAAATAATACTTTATGTGCTCAAACACACAACTTGTGTGACTTTTCAAATTTTGATGCTCGATAACTTCGGCAAATGAGTACCAAATTCCTTAAAGAAAGTGTCACATTAATCAGCTCGACGAGATTTTGAAGATCTCACAACACATCATGATTGCATCTTGTTGAATTTCCAAGAAAAATAGTACTTTATGTGCTCAAACACACAACTTTTGAGACTTTTCAAATTTTGATGCTCGATAACTTCGGCAAATGAGTACTAAATTCCTTAAAGAAAGTGTCAAATTAGTCAGCTCGACGGGATTTTGAAGATGTCAAAACTCATCATGATTGCATCTTGTTGAATTTCCAAGAAAAATAGTACTTTATGTGCTCAAACACACAACTTGTGTGACTTTTCAAATTTTGATGCTCGATAACTTCGGCAAATAAGGACCAAATTTGTTAAACAAAGTGTCAAATTAATCAGCTCGACGAGATTTTAAAGATGACACAACACATCATGATTGCATCTTGTTGAATTTCCAAGAAAAATAGTACTTTATGTGCTCAAACACACAACTTGTGTGACTTTTCAAATTTTGAAGCTCGATAACTTCGGCAAATGAGTACCAAATTCCTTAAAGAAAGTGTCAAATTAGTCAGCTCGACGGGATTTTGAAGATGTCAAAACTCATCATGATTGCATCTTGTTGAATTTCCAAGAAAAATAGTACTTTATGTGCTCAAACACACAACTTGTGTGACTTTTCAAATTTTGATGCTCGATAACTTCGGCAAATAAGGACCAAATTTGTTAAACAAAGTGTCAAATTAATCAGCTCGACGAGATTTTAAAGATGACACAACACATCATGATTGCACCTTGTTGAATTTCCAAGAAAAATAGTACTTTATGTGCTCAAACACACAACTTGTGTGACTTTTCAAATTTTGATGCTCGATAACTTGGGCAAATGAGTACCAAATTCCTTAAAGAAAGTGTCACATTAATCAGCTCGACGAGATTTTGAAGATCTCACAACACATCATGATTGCATCTTGTTGAATTTCCAAGAAAAATAGTACTTTATGTGCTCAAACACACAACTTTTGAGACTTTTCAAATTTTGATGCTCGATAACTTCGGCAAATGAGTACCAAATTCCTTAAAGAAAGTGTCAAATTAATCGGCTCGACGAGATTTTGAAGATGTCACAACACATCATGATTGCATCATGTTGAATTTCCAAGAAAAATAATACTTTATGTGCTCAAACACACAACTTGTGTGACTTTTCAAATTTTGATGCTCGATAACTTCGGCAAATGAGTACCAAATTCCTTAAAGAAAGTGTCACATTAATCAGCTCGACGAGATTTTGAAGATCTCACAACACATCATGATTGCATCTTGTTGAATTTCCAAGAAAAATAGTACTTTATGTGCTCAAACACACAACTTTTGAAACTTTTCAAATTTTGATGCTCGATAACTTCGGCAAATGAGTACTAAATTCCTTAAAGAAAGTGTCAAATTAGTCAGCTCGACGGGATTTTGAAGATGTCAAAACTCATCATGATTGCATCTTGTTGAATTTCCAAGAAAAATAGTACTTTA
The DNA here is from genome assembly GCF_040115645.1 of Euwallacea fornicatus. Lineage (NCBI taxonomy): Eukaryota > Metazoa > Arthropoda > Insecta > Coleoptera > Curculionidae > Euwallacea > Euwallacea fornicatus. The sequence continues at coordinate 171,088 of NW_027096069.1, read as the reverse complement.
TGTGCTCAAACACACAACTTGTGTGACTTTTCAAATTTTGATGCTCGATAACTTCGGCAAATAAGGACCAAATTTGTTAAACAAAGTGTCAAATTAATCAGCTCGACGAGATTTTAAAGATGACACAACACATCATGATTGCATCTTGTTGAATTTCCAAGAAAAATAGTACTTTATGTGCTCAAACACACAACTTGTGTGACTTTTCAAATTTTGAAGCTCGATAACTTCGGCAAATGAGTACCAAATTCCTTAAAGAAAGTGTCAAATTAGTCAGCTCGACGGGATTTTGAAGATGTCAAAACTCATCATGATTGCATCTTGTTGAATTTCCAAGAAAAATAGTACTTTATGTGCTCAAACACACAACTTGTGTGACTTTTCAAATTTTGATGCTCGATAACTTCGGCAAATAAGGACCAAATTTGTTAAACAAAGTGTCAAATTAATCAGCTCGACGAGATTTTAAAGATGACACAACACATCATGATTGCACCTTGTTGAATTTCCAAGAAAAATAGTACTTTATGTGCTCAAACACACAACTTGTGTGACTTTTCAAATTTTGATGCTCGATAACTTGGGCAAATGAGTACCAAATTCCTTAAAGAAAGTGTCAAATTAATCAGCTCGACGGGATTTTGAAGATGTCAAAACTCATCATGATTGCATCTTGTTGAATTTCCAAGAAAAATAGTACTTTATGTGCTCAAACACACAACTTGTGTGACTTTTCAAACTTTGAAGCTCGATAACTTCGGCAAATGTGGAACAAATTTCTTAAACAAAGTGTCAAATTAATCAGCTCGACGAGATTTTGAAGATGTCAAAACTCATCATGATTGCATCTTGTTGAATTTCCAAGAAAAATAGTACTTTATGTGCTCAAACACACAACGTGTGTGACTTTTCAAATTTTGAAGCTCGATAACTTCGGCAAATGAGTACCAAATTCCTTAAAGAAAGTGTCAAATTAATAAGCTCGACGAGGTTTTGACGATGACACAACACATCATGATTGCATCTTGTTGAATTTCAAGAAAAATAGTACTTTATGTGCTCAAACACACAACTTGTGTGACTTTCCAAAATTTTGATGCTCGATAACTTCGGCAAATGAGTACCAAATTCCTTAAAGAAAGTGTCACATTAATCAGCTCGACGGGATTTTGAAGATGTCACAACTCATCATGATTGCATCTTGTTGAATTTCCAAGAAAAATAGTACTTTATGTGCTCAAACACACAACTTGTGTGACTTTTCAAATTTTGAAGCTCGATAACTTCGGCAAATGTGGAACAAATTTCTTAAACAAAGTGTCAAATTAATCGGCTCGACGAGATTTTGAAGATGTCACAACACATCATGATTGCATCATGTTGAATTTCCAAGAAAAATAGTACTTTATGTGCTCAAACACACAACTGGTGTGACTTCAAATTTTGAAGCTCGATAACTTCGGCAAATGAGTACCAAATTCCTTAAAGAAAGTGTCAAATTAATAAGCTTGACGAGGTTTTGAAGATGACACAACACATCATGATTGCATCTTGTTGAATTTCCAAGAAAAATAGTACTTTATGTGCTCAAACACACAACTTGTGTTACTTTTCAAACTTTGAAGCTCGATAACTTCAGCAAATGTGGAACAAATTTCTTAAACAAAGTGTCAAATTAATCAGCTCGACGAGATTTTGAAGATGTCACAACTCATCATGATTGCATCTTGTTGAATTTCCAAGAAAAATAGTACTTTATGTGCTCCAACACACAACTTGTGTGACTTTTCAAACTTTGAAGCTCGATAACTTCGGCAAATGTGGAACAAATTTCTTAAAGAAAGTGTCAAATTAATCGGCTCGACGAGATTTTGAAGATGTCACAACACATCATGATTGCATCATGTTGAATTTCCAAGAAAAATAATACTTTATGTGCTCAAACACACAACTTGTGTGACTTTTCAAATTTTGATGCTCGATAACTTCGGCAAATGAGTACCAAATTCCTTAAAGAAAGTGTCACATTAATCAGCTCGACGAGATTTTGAAGATGACACAACTCATCATGATTGCATCTTGTTGAATTTCCAAGAAAAATAGTACTTTATATGCTCAAACACACAACTTGTGTGACTTTTCAAACTTTGAAGCTCGATAACTTCGGCAAATGTGGAACAAATTTCTTAAACAAAGTGTCAAATTAATCAGCTCGACGAGATTTTGAAGATGTCAAAACTCATCATGATTGCATCTTGTTGAATTTCCAAGAAAAATAGTACTTTATGTGCTCAAACACACAACTTGTGTGACTTTTCAAATTTTGATGCTCGATAACTTTGGCAAATGAGTACCAAATTCCTTAAAGAAAGTGTCAAATTAATCAGCTCGACGAGATTTTGAAGATATCAAAACTCATCATGATTGCATCTTGTTGAATTTCCAAGAAAAATAGTACTTTATGTGCTCAAACACACAACTTGTGTGACTTTTCAAATTTTGAACCTCGATAACTTCGGCAAATGAGGACCAAATTTGTTAAACAAAGTGTCAAATTAATCAGCTCGACGAGATTTTAAAGATGACACAACAAATCATGATTGCATCTTGTTGAATTTCCAAGAAAAATAGTACTTTATGTGCTCAAACACACAACTTGTGTGACTTTTCAAATTTTGAAGCTCGATAACTTCGGCAAATGAGTACCAAATTCCTTAAAGAAAGTGTCAAATTAATAAGCTCGACGAGGTTTTGAAGATGACACAACTCATCATGATTGCATCTTGTTGAATTTCCAAGAAAAATAGTACTTTATGTGCTCAAACACACAACTTGTGTGACTTTTCAAACTTTGAAGGTCGATAACTTCGGCAAATGAGGACCAAATTTGTTAAACAAAGTGTCAAATTAATCAGCTCGACGAGATTTTAAAGATGACACAACAAATCATGATTGCATCTTGTTGAATTTCCAAGAAAAATAGTACTTTATGTGCTCAAACACACAACTTGTGTGACTTTTCAAATTTTGAAGCTCGATAACTTCGGCAAATGAGTACCAAATTCCTTAAAGAAAGTGTCAAATTAATAAGCTCGACGAGGTTTTGAAGATGACACAACTCATCATGATTGCATCTTGTTGAATTTCCAAGAAAAATAGTACTTTATGTGCTCAAACACACAACTTGTGTGACTTTTCAAACTTTGAAGGTCGATAACTTCGGCAAATGAGGACCAAATTTGTTAAACAAAGTGTCAAATTAATCAGCTCGACGAGATTTTAAAGATGACACAACAAATCATGATTGCATCTTGTTGAATTTCCAAGAAAAATAGTACTTTATGTGCTCAAACACACAACTTGTGTGACTTTTCAAATTTTGAAGCTCGATAACTTCGGCAAATGAGTACCAAATTCCTTAAAGAAAGTGTCAAATTAATAAGCTCGACGAGGTTTTGAAGATGACACAACTCATCATGATTGCATCTTGTTGAATTTCCAAGAAAAATAGTACTTTATGTGCTCAAACACACAACTTGTGTGACTTTTCAAACTTTGAAGGTCGATAACTTCGGCAAATGAGGACCAAATTTGTTAAACAAAGTGTCAAATTAATCAGCTCGACGAGATTTTAAAGATGACACAACAAATCATGATTGCATCTTGTTGAATTTCCAAGAAAAATAGTACTTTATGTGCTCAAACACACAACTTGTGTGACTTTTCAAATTTTGAAGCTCGATAACTTCGGCAAATGAGTACCAAATTCCTTAAAGAAAGTGTCAAATTAATCGGCTCGACGAGATTTTGAAGATCTCACAACACATCATGATTACATATTGTTGAATTTCCAAGAAAAATAGTACTTTATGTGCTCAAACACACAACTTTTGAGACTTTTCAAATTTTGATGCTCGATAACTTCGGCAAATGAGTACCAAATTCCTTAATGAAAGTGTCAAATTAGTCAGCTCGACGGGATTTTGAAGATGTCACAACTCATCATGATTGCATCTTGTTGAATTTCCAAGAAAAATAGTACTTTATGTGCTCAAACACACAACTGGTGTGACTTCAAATTTTGAAGCTCGATAACTTCGGCAAATGAGTACCAAATTCCTTAAAGAAAGTGTCAAATTAGTCAGCTCGACGGGATTTTGAAGATGTCACAACTCATCATGATTGCATCTTGTTGAATTTCCAAGAAAAATAGTACTTTATGTGCTCAAACACACAACTGGTGTGACTTCAAATTTTGAAGCTCGATAACTTCGGCAAATGAGTACCAAATTCCTTAAAGAAAGTGTCAAATTAATAAGCTTGACGAGGTTTTGAAGATGACACAACACATCATGATTGCATCTTGTTGAATTTCCAAGAAAAATAGTACTTTATGTGCTCAAACACACAACTTGTGTGACTTTTCAAACTTTGAAGCTCGATAACTTCAGCAAATGTGGAACAAATTTCTTAAACAAAGTGTCAAATTAATCAGCTCGACGAGATTTTGAAGATGTCACAACTCATCATGATTGCATCTTGTTGAATTTCCAAGAAAAATAGTACTTTATGTGCTCCAACACACAACTTGTGTGACTTTTCAAACTTTGAAGCTCGATAACTTCGGCAAATGTGGAACAAATTTCTTAAACAAAGTGTCAAATTAATCAGCTCGACGAGATTTTGAAGATGACAAAACTCATCATTATTGCATCTTGTTGAATTTCCAAGAAAAATAGTACTTTATGTGCTCAAACACACAACTTGTGTGACTTTTCAAATTTTGATGCTCGATAACTTTGGCAAATGAGTACCAAATTCCTTAAAGAAAGTGTCAAATTAATCGGCTCGACGAGATTTTGAAGATGTCACAACACATCATGATTGCATCATGTTGAATTTCCAAGAAAAATAATACTTTATGTGCTCAAACACACAACTTGTGTGACTTTTCAAATTTTGATGCTCGATAACTTCGGCAAATGAGTACCAAATTCCTTAAAGAAAGTGTCACATTAATCAGCTCGACGAGATTTTGAAGATCTCACAACACATCATGATTGCATCTTGTTGAATTTCCAAGAAAAATAGTACTTTATGTGCTCAAACACACAACTTTTGAGACTTTTCAAATTTTGATGCTCGATAACTTCGGCAAATGAGTACTAAATTCCTTAAAGAAAGTGTCAAATTAGTCAGCTCGACGGGATTTTGAAGATGTCAAAACTCATCATGATTGCATCTTGTTGAATTTCCAAGAAAAATAGTACTTTATGTGCTCAAACACACAACTTGTGTGACTTTTCAAATTTTGATGCTCGATAACTTCGGCAAATAAGGACCAAATTTGTTAAACAAAGTGTCAAATTAATCAGCTCGACGAGATTTTAAAGATGACACAACACATCATGATTGCATCTTGTTGAATTTCCAAGAAAAATAGTACTTTATGTGCTCAAACACACAACTTGTGTGACTTTTCAAACTTTGAAGCTCGATAACTTCGGCAAATGAGGACCAAATTTGTTAAACAAAGTGTCAAATTAATCAGCTCGACGAGATTTTAAAGATGACACAACAAATCATGATTGCATCTTGTTGAATTTCCAAGAAAAATAGTACTTTATGTGCTCAAACACACAACTTGTGTGACTTTTCAAATTTTGAAGCTCGATAACTTCGGCAAATGAGTACCAAATTCCTTAAAGAAAGTGTCAAATTAATAAGCTCGACGAGGTTTTGAAGATGACACAACTCATCATGATTGCATCTTGTTGAATTTCCAAGAAAAATAGTACTTTATGTGCTCAAACACACAACTTGTGTGACTTTTCAAACTTTGAAGCTCGATAACTTCGGCAAATGTGGAACAAATTTCTTAAACAAAGTGTCAAATTAATCAGCTCGACGAGATTTTGAAGATGTCACAACTCATCATGATTGCATCTTGTTGAATTTCCAAGAAAAATAGTACTTTATGTGCTCAAACACACAACTTGTGTGACTTTTCAAACTTTGAAGCTCGATAACTTCGGCAAATGAGGACCAAATTTGTTAAACAAAGTGTCAAATTAATCAGCTCGACGAGATTTTAAAGATGACACAACAAATCATGATTGCATCTTGTTGAATTTCCAAGAAAAATAGTACTTTATGTGCTCAAACACACAACTTGTGTGACTTTTCAAATTTTGAAGCTCGATAACTTCGGCAAATGAGTACCAAATTCCTTAAAGAAAGTGTCAAATTAATCGGCTCGACGAGATTTTGAAGATCTCACAACACATCATGATTACATATTGTTGAATTTCCAAGAAAAATAGTACTTTATGTGCTCAAACACACAACTTTTGAGACTTTTCAAATTTTGATGCTCGATAACTTCGGCAAATGAGTACCAAATTCCTTAATGAAAGTGTCAAATTAGTCAGCTCGACGGGATTTTGAAGATGTCACAACTCATCATGATTGCATCTTGTTGAATTTCCAAGAAAAATAGTACTTTATGTGCTCAAACACACAACTGGTGTGACTTCAAATTTTGAAGCTCGATAACTTCGGCAAATGAGTACCAAATTCCTTAAAGAAAGTGTCAAATTAGTCAGCTCGACGGGATTTTGAAGATGTCACAACTCATCATGATTGCATCTTGTTGAATTTCCAAGAAAAATAGTACTTTATGTGCTCAAACACACAACTGGTGTGACTTCAAATTTTGAAGCTCGATAACTTCGGCAAATGAGTACCAAATTCCTTAAAGAAAGTGTCAAATTAATAAGCTTGACGAGGTTTTGAAGATGACACAACACATCATGATTGCATCTTGTTGAATTTCCAAGAAAAATAGTACTTTATGTGCTCAAACACACAACTTGTGTGACTTTTCAAACTTTGAAGCTCGATAACTTCAGCAAATGTGGAACAAATTTCTTAAACAAAGTGTCAAATTAATCAGCTCGACGAGATTTTGAAGATGTCACAACTCATCATGATTGCATCTTGTTGAATTTCCAAGAAAAATAGTACTTTATGTGCTCCAACACACAACTTGTGTGACTTTTCAAACTTTGAAGCTCGATAACTTCGGCAAATGTGGAACAAATTTCTTAAACAAAGTGTCAAATTAATCAGCTCGACGAGATTTTGAAGATGACAAAACTCATCATTATTGCATCTTGTTGAATTTCCAAGAAAAATAGTACTTTATGTGCTCAAACACACAACTTGTGTGACTTTTCAAATTTTGATGCTCGATAACTTTGGCAAATGAGTACCAAATTCCTTAAAGAAAGTGTCAAATTAATCGGCTCGACGAGATTTTGAAGATGTCACAACACATCATGATTGCATCATGTTGAATTTCCAAGAAAAATAATACTTTATGTGCTCAAACACACAACTTGTGTGACTTTTCAAATTTTGATGCTCGATAACTTCGGCAAATGAGTACCAAATTCCTTAAAGAAAGTGTCACATTAATCAGCTCGACGAGATTTTGAAGATCTCACAACACATCATGATTGCATCTTGTTGAATTTCCAAGAAAAATAGTACTTTATGTGCTCAAACACACAACTTTTGAGACTTTTCAAATTTTGATGCTCGATAACTTCGGCAAATGAGTACTAAATTCCTTAAAGAAAGTGTCAAATTAGTCAGCTCGACGGGATTTTGAAGATGTCAAAACTCATCATGATTGCATCTTGTTGAATTTCCAAGAAAAATAGTACTTTATGTGCTCAAACACACAACTTGTGTAACTTTTCAAATTTTGATGCTCGATAACTTCGGCAAATAAGGACCAAATTTGTTAAACAAAGTGTCAAATTAATCAGCTCGACGAGATTTTAAAGATGACACAACACATCATGATTGCACCTTGTTGAATTTCCAAGAAAAATAGTACTTTATGTGCTCAAACACACAACTTGTGTGACTTTTCAAATTTTGATGCTCGATAACTTGGGCAAATGAGTACCAAATTCCTTAAAGAAAGTGTCACATTAATCAGCTCGACGAGATTTTGAAGATCTCACAACACATCATGATTGCATCTTGTTGAATTTCCAAGAAAAATAGTACTTTATGTGCTCAAACACACAACTTTTGAGACTTTTCAAATTTTGATGCTCGATAACTTCGGCAAATGAGTACCAAATTCCTTAAAGAAAGTGTCAAATTATTCGGCTCGACGAGATTTTGAAGATGTCACAACACATCATGATTGCATCATGTTGAATTTCCAAGAAAAATAATACTTTATGTGCTCAAACACACAACTTGTGTGACTTTTCAAATTTTGATGCTCGATAACTTCGGCAAATGAGTACCAAATTCCTTAAAGAAAGTGTCACATTAATCAGCTCGACGAGATTTTGAAGATCTCACAACACATCATGATTGCATCTTGTTGAATTTCCAAGAAAAATAGTACTTTATGTGCTCAAACACACAACTTTTGAGACTTTTCAAATTTTGATGCTCGATAACTTCGGCAAATGAGTACTAAATTCCTTAAAGAAAGTGTCAAATTAGTCAGCTCGACGGGATTTTGAAGATGTCAAAACTCATCATGATTGCATCTTGTTGAATTTCCAAGAAAAATAGTACTTTATGTGCTCAAACACACAACTTGTGTGACTTTTCAAATTTTGATGCTCGATAACTTCGGCAAATAAGGACCAAATTTGTTAAACAAAGTGTCAAATTAATCAGCTCGACGAGATTTTAAAGATGACACAACACATCATGATTGCATCTTGTTGAATTTCCAAGAAAAATAGTACTTTATGTGCTCAAACACACAACTTGTGTGACTTTTCAAATTTTGAAGCTCGATAACTTCGGCAAATGAGTACCAAATTCCTTAAAGAAAGTGTCAAATTAGTCAGCTCGACGGGATTTTGAAGATGTCAAAACTCATCATGATTGCATCTTGTTGAATTTCCAAGAAAAATAGTACTTTATGTGCTCAAACACACAACTTGTGTGACTTTTCAAATTTTGATGCTCGATAACTTCGGCAAATAAGGACCAAATTTGTTAAACAAAGTGTCAAATTAATCAGCTCGACGAGATTTTAAAGATGACACAACACATCATGATTGCACCTTGTTGAATTTCCAAGAAAAATAGTACTTTATGTGCTCAAACACACAACTTGTGTGACTTTTCAAATTTTGATGCTCGATAACTTGGGCAAATGAGTACCAAATTCCTTAAAGAAAGTGTCAAATTAATCAGCTCGACGGGATTTTGAAGATGTCAAAACTCATCATGATTGCATCTTGTTGAATTTCCAAGAAAAATAGTACTTTATGTGCTCAAACACACAACTTGTGTGACTTTTCAAACTTTGAAGCTCGATAACTTCAGCAAATGTGGAACAAATTTCTTAAACAAAGTGTCAAATTAATCAGCTCGACGAGATTTTGAAGATGTCACAACTCATCATGATTGCATCTTGTTGAATTTCCAAGAAAAATAGTACTTTATGTGCTCCAACACACAACTTGTGTGACTTTTCAAACTTTGAAGCTCGATAACTTCGGCAAATGTGGAACAAATTTCTTAAAGAAAGTGTCAAATTAATCGGCTCGACGAGATTTTGAAGATGTCACAACACATCATGATTGCATCATGTTGAATTTCCAAGAAAAATAATACTTTATGTGCTCAAACACACAACTTGTGTGACTTTTCAAATTTTGATGCTCGATAACTTCGGCAAATGAGTACCAAATTCCTTAAAGAAAGTGTCACATTAATCAGCTCGACGAGATTTTGAAGATGACACAACTCATCATGATTGCATCTTGTTGAATTTCCAAGAAAAATAGTACTTTATATGCTCAAACACACAACTTGTGTGACTTTTCAAACTTTGAAGCTCGATAACTTCGGCAAATGTGGAACAAATTTCTTAAACAAAGTGTCAAATTAATCAGCTCGACGAGATTTTGAAGATGTCAAAACTCATCATGATTGCATCTTGTTGAATTTCCAAGAAAAATAGTACTTTATGTGCTCAAACACACAACTTGTGTGACTTTTCAAATTTTGATGCTCGATAACTTTGGCAAATGAGTACCAAATTCCTTAAAGAAAGTGTCAAATTAATCAGCTCGACGAGATTTTGAAGATATCAAAACTCATCATGATTGCATCTTGTTGAATTTCCAAGAAAAATAGTACTTTATGTGCTCAAACACACAACTTGTGTGACTTTTCAAATTTTGAACCTCGATAACTTCGGCAAATGAGGACCAAATTTGTTAAACAAAGTGTCAAATTAATCAGCTCGACGAGATTTTAAAGATGACACAACAAATCATGATTGCATCTTGTTGAATTTCCAAGAAAAATAGTACTTTATGTGCTCAAACACACAACTTGTGTGACTTTTCAAATTTTGAAGCTCGATAACTTCGGCAAATGAGTACCAAATTCCTTAAAGAAAGTGTCAAATTAATAAGCTCGACGAGGTTTTGAAGATGACACAACTCATCATGATTGCATCTTGTTGAATTTCCAAGAAAAATAGTACTTTATGTGCTCAAACACACAACTTGTGTGACTTTTCAAACTTTGAAGGTCGATAACTTCGGCAAATGAGGACCAAATTTGTTAAACAAAGTGTCAAATTAATCAGCTCGACGAGATTTTAAAGATGACACAACAAATCATGATTGCATCTTGTTGAATTTCCAAGAAAAATAGTACTTTATGTGCTCAAACACACAACTTGTGTGACTTTTCAAATTTTGAAGCTCGATAACTTCGGCAAATGAGTACCAAATTCCTTAAAGAAAGTGTCAAATTAATAAGCTCGACGAGGTTTTGAAGATGACACAACTCATCATGATTGCATCTTGTTGAATTTCCAAGAAAAATAGTACTTTATGTGCTCAAACACACAACTTGTGTGACTTTTCAAACTTTGAAGGTCGATAACTTCGGCAAATGAGGACCAAATTTGTTAAACAAAGTGTCAAATTAATCAGCTCGACGAGATTTTAAAGATGACACAACAAATCATGATTGCATCTTGTTGAATTTCCAAGAAAAATAGTACTTTATGTGCTCAAACACACAACTTGTGTGACTTTTCAAATTTTGAAGCTCGATAACTTCGGCAAATGAGTACCAAATTCCTTAAAGAAAGTGTCAAATTAATAAGCTCGACGAGGTTTTGAAGATGACACAACTCATCATGATTGCATCTTGTTGAATTTCCAAGAAAAATAGTACTTTATGTGCTCAAACACACAACTTTTGAGACTTTTCAAATTTTGATGCTCGATAACTTCGGCAAATGGGTACCAAATTCCTTAATGAAAGTGTCAAATTAGTCAGCTCGACGGGATTTTGAAGATGTCACAACTCATCATGATTGCATCTTGTTGAATTTCCAAGAAAAATAGTACTTTATGTGCTCAAACACACAACTGGTGTGACTTCAAATTTTGAAGCTCGATAACTTCGGCAAATGAGTACCAAATTCCTTAAAGAAAGTGTCAAATTAGTCAGCTCGACGGGATTTTGAAGATGTCACAACTCATCATGATTGCATCTTGTTGAATTTCCAAGAAAAATAGTACTTTATGTGCTCAAACACACAACTTGTGTGACTTTTCAAATTTTGATGCTCGATAACTTTGGCAAATGAGTACCAAATTCCTTAAAGAAAGTGTCAAATTAATCGGCTCGACGAGATTTTGAAGATGTCACAACACATCATGATTGCATCATGTTGAATTTCCAAGAAAAATAATACTTTATGTGCTCAAACACACAACTTGTGTGACTTTTCAAATTTTGATGCTCGATAACTTCGGCAAATGAGTACCAAATTCCTTAAAGAAAGTGTCACATTAATCAGCTCGACGAGATTTTGAAGATCTCACAACACATCATGATTGCATCTTGTTGAATTTCCAAGAAAAATAGTACTTTATGTGCTCAAACACACAACTTTTGAGACTTTTCAAATTTTGATGCTCGATAACTTCGGCAAATAAGGACCAAATTTGTTAAACAAAGTGTCAAATTAATCAGCTCGACGAGATTTTAAAGATGACACAACACATCATGATTGCATCTTGTTGAATTTCCAAGAAAAATAGTACTTTATGTGCTCAAACACACAACTTGTGTGACTTTTCAAACTTTGAAGCTCGATAACTTCGGCAAATGAGGACCAAATTTGTTAAACAAAGTGTCAAATTAATCAGCTCGACGAGATTTTAAAGATGACACAACAAATCATGATTGCATCTTGTTGAATTTCCAAGAAAAATAGTACTTTATGTGCTCAAACACACAACTTGTGTGACTTTTCAAATTTTGAAGCTCGATAACTTCGGCAAATGAGTACCAAATTCCTTAAAGAAAGTGTCAAATTAATAAGCTCGACGAGGTTTTGAAGATGACACAACTCATCATGATTGCATCTTGTTGAATTTCCAAGAAAAATAGTACTTTATGTGCTCAAACACACAACTTGTGTGACTTTTCAAACTTTGAAGCTCGATAACTTCGGCAAATGTGGAACAAATTTCTTAAACAAAGTGTCAAATTAATCAGCTCGACGAGATTTTGAAGATGTCACAACTCATCATGATTGCATCTTGTTGAATTTCCAAGAAAAATAGTACTTTATGTGCTCAAACACACAACTTGTGTGACTTTTCAAACTTTGAAGCTCGATAACTTCGGCAAATGAGGACCAAATTTGTTAAACAAAGTGTCAAATTAATCAGCTCGACGAGATTTTAAAGATGACACAACAAATCATGATTGCATCTTGTTGAATTTCCAAGAAAAATAGTACTTTATGTGCTCAAACACACAACTTGTGTGACTTTTCAAATTTTGAAGCTCGATAACTTCGGCAAATGAGTACCAAATTCCTTAAAGAAAGTGTCAAATTAATCGGCTCGACGAGATTTTGAAGATGTCACAACACATCATGATTGCATCATGTTGAATTTCCAAGAAAAATAATACTTTATGTGCTCAAACACACAACTTGTGTGACTTTTCAAATTTTGATGCTCGATAACTTCGGCAAATGAGTACCAAATTCCTTAAAGAAAGTGTCACATTAATCAGCTCGACGAGATTTTGAAGATCTCACAACACATCATGATTGCATCTTGTTGAATTTCCAAGAAAAATAGTACTTTATGTGCTCAAACACACAACTTTTGAGACTTTTCAAATTTTGATGCTCGATAACTTCGGCAAATGAGTACTAAATTCCTTAAAGAAAGTGTCAAATTAGTCAGCTCGACGGGATTTTGAAGATGTCAAAACTCATCATGATTGCATCTTGTTGAATTTCCAAGAAAAATAGTACTTTATGTGCTCAAACACACAACTTGTGTGACTTTTCAAATTTTGATGCTCGATAACTTCGGCAAATAAGGACCAAATTTGTTAAACAAAGTGTCAAATTAATCAGCTCGACGAGATTTTAAAGATGACACAACACATCATGATTGCATCTTGTTGAATTTCCAAGAAAAATAGTACTTTATGTGCTCAAACACACAACTTGTGTGACTTTTCAAATTTTGAAGCTCGATAACTTCGGCAAATGAGTACCAAATTCCTTAAAGAAAGTGTCAAATTAGTCAGCTCGACGGGATTTTGAAGATGTCAAAACTCATCATGATTGCATCTTGTTGAATTTCCAAGAAAAATAGTACTTTATGTGCTCAAACACACAACTTGTGTGACTTTTCAAATTTTGATGCTCGATAACTTCGGCAAATAAGGACCAAATTTGTTAAACAAAGTGTCAAATTAATCAGCTCGACGAGATTTTAAAGATGACACAACACATCATGATTGCACCTTGTTGAATTTCCAAGAAAAATAGTACTTTATGTGCTCAAACACACAACTTGTGTGACTTTTCAAATTTTGATGCTCGATAACTTGGGCAAATGAGTACCAAATTCCTTAAAGAAAGTGTCACATTAATCAGCTCGACGAGATTTTGAAGATCTCACAACACATCATGATTGCATCTTGTTGAATTTCCAAGAAAAATAGTACTTTATGTGCTCAAACACACAACTTTTGAGACTTTTCAAATTTTGATGCTCGATAACTTCGGCAAATGAGTACCAAATTCCTTAAAGAAAGTGTCAAATTAATCGGCTCGACGAGATTTTGAAGACGTCACAACACATCATGATTGCATCATGTTGAATTTCCAAGAAAAATAATACTTTATGTGCTCAAACACACAACTTGTGTGACTTTTCAAATTTTGATGCTCGATAACTTCGGCAAATGAGTACCAAATTCCTTAAAGAAAGTGTCACATTAATCAGCTCGACGAGATTTTGAAGATCTCACAACACATCATGATTGCATCTTGTTGAATTTCCAAGAAAAATAGTACTTTATGTGCTCAAACACACAACTTTTGAGACTTTTCAAATTTTGATGCTCGATAACTTCGGCAAATGAGTACTAAATTCCTTAAAGAAAGTGTCAAATTAGTCAGCTCGACGGGATTTTGAAGATGTCAAAACTCATCATGATTGCATCTTGTTGAATTTCCAAGAAAAATAGTACTTTATGTGCTCAAACACACAACTTGTGTGACTTTTCAAATTTTGATGCTCGATAACTTCGGCAAATAAGGACCAAATTTGTTAAACAAAGTGTCAAATTAATCAGCTCGACGAGATTTTAAAGATGACACAACACATCATGATTGCATCTTGTTGAATTTCCAAGAAAAATAGTACTTTATGTGCTCAAACACACAACTTGTGTGACTTTTCAAATTTTGAAGCTCGATAACTTCGGCAAATGAGTACCAAATTCCTTAAAGAAAGTGTCAAATTAGTCAGCTCGACGGGATTTTGAAGATGTCAAAACTCATCATGATTGCATCTTGTTGAATTTCCAAGAAAAATAGTACTTTATGTGCTCAAACACACAACTTGTGTGACTTTTCAAATTTTGATGCTCGATAACTTCGGCAAATAAGGACCAAATTTGTTAAACAAAGTGTCAAATTAATCAGCTCGACGAGATTTTAAAGATGACACAACACATCATGATTGCACCTTGTTGAATTTCCAAGAAAAATAGTACTTTATGTGCTCAAACACACAATTTGTGTGACTTTTCAAATTTTGATGCTCGATAACTTGGGCAAATGAGTACCAAATTCCTTAAAGAAAGTGTCAAATTAATCAGCTCGACGGGATTTTGAAGATGTCAAAACTCATCATGATTGCATCTTGTTGAATTTCCAAGAAAAATAGTACTTTATGTGCTCAAACACACAACGTGTGTGACTTTTCAAATTTTGAAGCTCGATAACTTCGGCAAATGAGTACCAAATTCCTTAAAGAAAGTGTCAAATTAATAAGCTCGACGAGGTTTTGACGATGACACAACACATCATGATTGCATCTTGTTGAATTTCAAGAAAAATAGTACTTTATGTGCTCAAACACACAACTTGTGTGACTTTCCAAAATTTTGATGCTCGATAACTTCGGCAAATGAGTACCAAATTCCTTAAAGAAAGTGTCACATTAATCAGCTCGACGGGATTTTGAAGATGTCACAACTCATCATGATTGCATCTTGTTGAATTTCCAAGAAAAATAGTACTTTATGTGCTCAAACACACAACTTGTGTGACTTTTCAAATTTTGAAGCTCGATAACTTCGGCAAATGTGGAACAAATTTCTTAAACAAAGTGTCAAATTAATCGGCTCGACGAGATTTTGAAGATGTCACAACACATCATGATTGCATCATGTTGAATTTCCAAGAAAAATAGTACTTTATGTGCTCAAACACACAACTGGTGTGACTTCAAATTTTGAAGCTCGATAACTTCGGCAAATGAGTACCAAATTCCTTAAAGAAAGTGTCAAATTAATAAGCTTGACGAGGTTTTGAAGATGACACAACACATCATGATTGCATCTTGTTGAATTTCCAAGAAAAATAGTACTTTATGTGCTCAAACACACAACTTGTGTGACTTTTCAAACTTTGAAGCTCGATAACTTCAGCAAATGTGGAACAAATTTCTTAAACAAAGTGTCAAATTAATCAGCTCGACGAGATTTTGAAGATGTCACAACTCATCATGATTGCATCTTGTTGAATTTCCAAGAAAAATAGTACTTTATGTGCTCCAACACACAACTTGTGTGACTTTTCAAACTTTGAAGCTCGATAACTTCGGCAAATGTGGAACAAATTTCTTAAAGAAAGTGTCAAATTAATCGGCTCGACGAGATTTTGAAGATGTCACAACACATCATGATTGCATCATGTTGAATTTCCAAGAAAAATAATACTTTATGTGCTCAAACACACAACTTGTGTGACTTTTCAAATTTTGATGCTCGATAACTTCGGCAAATGAGTACCAAATTCCTTAAAGAAAGTGTCACATTAATCAGCTCGACGAGATTTTGAAGATGACACAACTCATCATGATTGCATCTTGTTGAATTTCCAAGAAAAATAGTACTTTATATGCTCAAACACACAACTTGTGTGACTTTTCAAACTTTGAAGCTCGATAACTTCGGCAAATGTGGAACAAATTTCTTAAACAAAGTGTCAAATTAATCAGCTCGACGAGATTTTGAAGATGTCAAAACTCATCATGATTGCATCTTGTTGAATTTCCAAGAAAAATAGTACTTTATGTGCTCAAACACACAACTTGTGTGACTTTTCAAATTTTGATGCTCGATAACTTTGGCAAATGAGTACCAAATTCCTTAAAGAAAGTGTCAAATTAATCAGCTCGACGAGATTTTGAAGATATCAAAACTCATCATGATTGCATCTTGTTGAATTTCCAAGAAAAATAGTACTTTATGTGCTCAAACACACAACTTGTGTGACTTTTCAAATTTTGAACCTCGATAACTTCGGCAAATGAGGACCAAATTTGTTAAACAAAGTGTCAAATTAATCAGCTCGACGAGATTTTAAAGATGACACAACAAATCATGATTGCATCTTGTTGAATTTCCAAGAAAAATAGTACTTTATGTGCTCAAACACACAACTTGTGTGACTTTTCAAATTTTGAAGCTCGATAACTTCGGCAAATGAGTACCAAATTCCTTAAAGAAAGTGTCAAATTAATAAGCTCGACGAGGTTTTGAAGATGACACAACTCATCATGATTGCATCTTGTTGAATTTCCAAGAAAAATAGTACTTTATGTGCTCAAACACACAACTTGTGTGACTTTTCAAACTTTGAAGGTCGATAACTTCGGCAAATGAGGACCAAATTTGTTAAACAAAGTGTCAAATTAATCAGCTCGACGAGATTTTAAAGATGACACAACAAATCATGATTGCATCTTGTTGAATTTCCAAGAAAAATAGTACTTTATGTGCTCAAACACACAACTTGTGTGACTTTTCAAATTTTGAAGCTCGATAACTTCGGCAAATGAGTACCAAATTCCTTAAAGAAAGTGTCAAATTAATAAGCTCGACGAGGTTTTGAAGATGACACAACTCATCATGATTGCATCTTGTTGAATTTCCAAGAAAAATAGTACTTTATGTGCTCAAACACACAACTTGTGTGACTTTTCAAACTTTGAAGGTCGATAACTTCGGCAAATGAGGACCAAATTTGTTAAACAAAGTGTCAAATTAATCAGCTCGACGAGATTTTAAAGATGACACAACAAATCATGATTGCATCTTGTTGAATTTCCAAGAAAAATAGTACTTTATGTGCTCAAACACACAACTTGTGTGACTTTTCAAACTTTGAAGGTCGATAACTTCGGCAAATGAGGACCAAATTTGTTAAACAAAGTGTCAAATTAATCAGCTCGACGAGATTTTAAAGATGACACAACAAATCATGATTGCATCTTGTTGAATTTCCAAGAAAAATAGTACTTTATGTGCTCAAACACACAACTTGTGTGACTTTTCAAATTTTGATGCTCGATAACTTCGGCAAATGAGTACCAAATTCCTTAAAGAAAGTGTCACATTAATCAGCTCGACGGGATTTTGAAGATGTCACAACTCATCATGATTGCATCTTGTTGAATTTCCAAGAAAAATAGTACTTTATGTGCTCAAACACACAATTTGTGTGACTTTTCAAATTTTGATGCTCGATAACTTCGGCAAATGAGTACCAAATTCCTTAAAGAAAGTGTCAAATTAATCAGCTCGACGAGATTTTGAAGATCTCACAACACATCATGATTGCACCTTGTTGAATTTCCAAGAAAAATAGTACTTTATGTGCTCAAACACACAACTTGTGTGACTTTTCAAATTTTGAAGCTCGATAACTTCGGCAAATGAGTACCAAATTCCTTAAAGAAAGTGTCAAATTAATCAGCTCGACGGGATTTTGAAGATGACACAACACATCATGATTGCACCTTGTTGAATTTCCAAGAAAAATAGTACTTTATGTGCTCAAACACACAACTTGTGTGACTTTTCAAATTTTGAAGCTCGATAACTTCGGCAAATGAGTACCAAATTCCTTAAAGAAAGTGTCAAATTAGTCAGCTCGACGGGATTTTGAAGATGTCAAAACTCATCATGATTGCATCTTGTTGAATTTCCAAGAAAAATAGTACTTTATGTGCTCAAACACACAACTTGTGTGACTTTTCAAACTTTGAAGCTCGATAACTTCGGCAAATGTGGAACAAATTTCTTAAACAAAGTGTCAAATTAATCAGCTCGACGAGATTTTGAAGATGACACAACTCATCATGATTGCATCTTGTTGAATTTCCAAGAAAAATAGTACTTTATATGCTCAAACACACAACTTGTGTGACTTTTCAAACTTTGAAGCTCGATAACTTCGGCAAATGTGGAACAAATTTCTTAAACAAAGTGTCAAATTAATCAGCTCGACGAGATTTTGAAGATGTCAAAACTCATCATGATTGCATCTTGTTGAATTTCCAAGAAAAATAGTACTTTATGTGCTCAAACACACAACTTGTGTGACTTTTCAAATTTTGATGCTCGATAACTTTGGCAAATGAGTACCAAATTCCTTAAAGAAAGTGTCAAATTAATCAGCTCGACGAGATTTTGAAGATATCAAAACTCATCATGATTGCATCTTGTTGAATTTCCAAGAAAAATAGTACTTTATGTGCTCAAACACACAACTTGTGTGACTTTTCAAATTTTGAACCTCGATAACTTCGGCAAATGAGGACCAAATTTGTTAAACAAAGTGTCAAATTAATCAGCTCGACGAGATTTTAAAGATGACACAACAAATCATGATTGCATCTTGTTGAATTTCCAAGAAAAATAGTACTTTATGTGCTCAAACACACAACTTGTGTGACTTTTCAAATTTTGAAGCTCGATAACTTCGGCAAATGAGTACCAAATTCCTTAAAGAAAGTGTCAAATTAATAAGCTCGACGAGGTTTTGAAGATGACACAACTCATCATGATTGCATCTTGTTGAATTTCCAAGAAAAATAGTACTTTATGTGCTCAAACACACAACTTGTGTGACTTTTCAAACTTTGAAGGTCGATAACTTCGGCAAATGAGGACCAAATTTGTTAAACAAAGTGTCAAATTAATCAGCTCGACGAGATTTTAAAGATGACACAACAAATCATGATTGCATCTTGTTGAATTTCCAAGAAAAATAGTACTTTATGTGCTCAAACACACAACTTGTGTGACTTTTCAAATTTTGAAGCTCGATAACTTCGGCAAATGAGTACCAAATTCCTTAAAGAAAGTGTCAAATTAATCGGCTCGACGAGATTTTGAAGATCTCACAACACATCATGATTACATATTGTTGAATTTCCAAGAAAAATAGTACTTTATGTGCTCAAACACACAACTTTTGAGACTTTTCAAATTTTGATGCTCGATAACTTCGGCAAATGAGTACCAAATTCCTTAATGAAAGTGTCAAATTAGTCAGCTCGACGGGATTTTGAAGATGTCACAACTCATCATGATTGCATCTTGTTGAATTTCCAAGAAAAATAGTACTTTATGTGCTCAAACACACAACTGGTGTGACTTCAAATTTTGAAGCTCGATAACTTCGGCAAATGAGTACCAAATTCCTTAAAGAAAGTGTCAAATTAGTCAGCTCGACGGGATTTTGAAGATGTCACAACTCATCATGATTGCATCTTGTTGAATTTCCAAGAAAAATAGTACTTTATGTGCTCAAACACACAACTGGTGTGACTTCAAATTTTGAAGCTCGATAACTTCGGCAAATGAGTACCAAATTCCTTAAAGAAAGTGTCAAATTAATAAGCTTGACGAGGTTTTGAAGATGACACAACACATCATGATTGCATCTTGTTGAATTTCCAAGAAAAATAGTACTTTATGTGCTCAAACACACAACTTGTGTGACTTTTCAAACTTTGAAGCTCGATAACTTCAGCAAATGTGGAACAAATTTCTTAAACAAAGTGTCAAATTAATCAGCTCGACGAGATTTTGAAGATGTCACAACTCATCATGATTGCATCTTGTTGAATTTCCAAGAAAAATAGTACTTTATGTGCTCCAACACACAACTTGTGTGACTTTTCAAACTTTGAAGCTCGATAACTTCGGCAAATGTGGAACAAATTTCTTAAACAAAGTGTCAAATTAATCAGCTCGACGAGATTTTGAAGATGACAAAACTCATCATTATTGCATCTTGTTGAATTTCCAAGAAAAATAGTACTTTATGCGCTCAAACACACAACTTGTGTGACTTTTCAAATTTTGATGCTCGATAACTTTGGCAAATGAGTACCAAATTCCTTAAAGAAAGTGTCAAATTAATCGGCTCGACGAGATTTTGAAGATGTCACAACACATCATGATTGCATCATGTTGAATTTCCAAGAAAAATAATACTTTATGTGCTCAAACACACAACTTGTGTGACTTTTCAAATTTTGATGCTCGATAACTTCGGCAAATGAGTACCAAATTCCTTAAAGAAAGTGTCACATTAATCAGCTCGACGAGATTTTGAAGATCTCACAACACATCATGATTGCATCTTGTTGAATTTCCAAGAAAAATAGTACTTTATGTGCTCAAACACACAACTTTTGAGACTTTTCAAATTTTGATGCTCGATAACTTCGGCAAATGAGTACTAAATTCCTTAAAGAAAGTGTCAAATTAGTCAGCTCGACGGGATTTTGAAGATGTCAAAACTCATCATGATTGCATCTTGTTGAATTTCCAAGAAAAATAGTACTTTATGTGCTCAAACACACAACTTGTGTGACTTTTCAAATTTTGATGCTCGATAACTTCGGCAAATAAGGACCAAATTTGTTAAACAAAGTGTCAAATTAATCAGCTCGACGAGATTTTAAAGATGACACAACACATCATGATTGCATCTTGTTGAATTTCCAAGAAAAATAGTACTTTATGTGCTCAAACACACAACTTGTGTGACTTTTCAAACTTTGAAGCTCGATAACTTCGGCAAATGAGGACCAAATTTGTTAAACAAAGTGTCAAATTAATCAGCTCGACGAGATTTTAAAGATGACACAACAAATCATGATTGCATCTTGTTGAATTTCCAAGAAAAATAGTACTTTATGTGCTCAAACACACAACTTGTGTGACTTTTCAAATTTTGAAGCTCGATAACTTCGGCAAATGAGTACCAAATTCCTTAAAGAAAGTGTCAAATTAATAAGCTCGACGAGGTTTTGAAGATGACACAACTCATCATGATTGCATCTTGTTGAATTTCCAAGAAAAATAGTACTTTATGTGCTCAAACACACAACTTGTGTGACTTTTCAAACTTTGAAGCTCGATAACTTCGGCAAATGTGGAACAAATTTCTTAAACAAAGTGTCAAATTAATCAGCTCGACGAGATTTTGAAGATGTCACAACTCATCATGATTGCATCTTGTTGAATTTCCAAGAAAAATAGTACTTTATGTGCTCAAACACACAACTTGTGTGACTTTTCAAACTTTGAAGCTCGATAACTTCGGCAAATGAGGACCAAATTTGTTAAACAAAGTGTCAAATTAATCAGCTCGACGAGATTTTAAAGATGACACAACAAATCATGATTGCATCTTGTTGAATTTCCAAGAAAAATAGTACTTTATGTGCTCAAACACACAACTTGTGTGACTTTTCAAATTTTGAAGCTCGATAACTTCGGCAAATGAGTACCAAATTCCTTAAAGAAAGTGTCAAATTAATCGGCTCGACGAGATTTTGAAGATCTCACAACACATCATGATTACATATTGTTGAATTTCCAAGAAAAATAGTACTTTATGTGCTCAAACACACAACTTTTGAGACTTTTCAAATTTTGATGCTCGATAACTTCGGCAAATGAGTACCAAATTCCTTAATGAAAGTGTCAAATTAGTCAGCTCGACGGGATTTTGAAGATGTCACAACTCATCATGATTGCATCTTGTTGAATTTCCAAGAAAAATAGTACTTTATGTGCTCAAACACACAACTGGTGTGACTTCAAATTTTGAAGCTCGATAACTTCGGCAAATGAGTACCAAATTCCTTAAAGAAAGTGTCAAATTAGTCAGCTCGACGGGATTTTGAAGATGTCACAACTCATCATGATTGCATCTTGTTGAATTTCCAAGAAAAATAGTACTTTATGTGCTCAAACACACAACTGGTGTGACTTCAAATTTTGAAGCTCGATAACTTCGGCAAATGAGTACCAAATTCCTTAAAGAAAGTGTCAAATTAATAAGCTTGACGAGGTTTTGAAGATGACACAACACATCATGATTGCATCTTGTTGAATTTCCAAGAAAAATAGTACTTTATGTGCTCCAACACACAACTTGTGTGACTTTTCAAACTTTGAAGCTCGATAACTTCGGCAAATGTGGAACAAATTTCTTAAACAAAGTGTCAAATTAATCAGCTCGACGAGATTTTGAAGATGACAAAACTCATCATTATTGCATCTTGTTGAATTTCCAAGAAAAATAGTACTTTATGTGCTCAAACACACAACTTGTGTGACTTTTCAAATTTTGATGCTCGATAACTTTGGCAAATGAGTACCAAATTCCTTAAAGAAAGTGTCAAATTAATCGACTCGACGAGATTTTGAAGATGTCACAACACATCATGATTGCATCATGTTGAATTTCCAAGAAAAATAATACTTTATGTGCTCAAACACACAACTTGTGTGACTTTTCAAATTTTGATGCTCGATAACTTCGGCAAATGAGTACCAAATTCCTTAAAGAAAGTGTCACATTAATCAGCTCGACGAGATTTTGAAGATCTCACAACACATCATGATTGCATCTTGTTGAATTTCCAAGAAAAATAGTACTTTATGTGCTCAAACACACAACTTTTGAGACTTTTCAAATTTTGATGCTCGATAACTTCGGCAAATGAGTACTAAATTCCTTAAAGAAAGTGTCAAATTAGTCAGCTCGACGGGATTTTGAAGATGTCAAAACTCATCATGATTGCATCTTGTTGAATTTCCAAGAAAAATAGTACTTTATGTGCTCAAACACACAACTTGTGTGACTTTTCAAATTTTGATGCTCGATAACTTCGGCAAATAAGGACCAAATTTGTTAAACAAAGTGTCAAATTAATCAGCTCGACGAGATTTTAAAGATGACACAACACATCATGATTGCATCTTGTTGAATTTCCAAGAAAAATAGTACTTTATGTGCTCAAACACACAACTTGTGTGACTTTTCAAATTTTGAAGCTCGATAACTTCGGCAAATGAGTACCAAATTCCTTAAAGAAAGTGTCAAATTAGTCAGCTCGACGGGATTTTGAAGATGTCAAAACTCATCATGATTGCATCTTGTTGAATTTCCAAGAAAAATAGTACTTTATGTGCTCAAACACACAACTTGTGTGACTTTTCAAATTTTGATGCTCGATAACTTCGGCAAATAAGGACCAAATTTGTTAAACAAAGTGTCAAATTAATCAGCTCGACGAGATTTTAAAGATGACACAACACATCATGATTGCACCTTGTTGAATTTCCAAGAAAAATAGTACTTTATGTGCTCAAACACACAACTTGTGTGACTTTTCAAATTTTGATGCTCGATAACTTGGGCAAATGAGTACCAAATTCCTTAAAGAAAGTGTCACATTAATCAGCTCGACGAGATTTTGAAGATCTCACAACACATCATGATTGCATCTTGTTGAATTTCCAAGAAAAATAGTACTTTATGTGCTCAAACACACAACTTTTGAGACTTTTCAAATTTTGATGCTCGATAACTTCGGCAAATGAGTACCAAATTCCTTAAAGAAAGTGTCAAATTAATCGGCTCGACGAGATTTTGAAGATGTCACAACACATCATGATTGCATCATGTTGAATTTCCAAGAAAAATAATACTTTATGTGCTCAAACACACAACTTGTGTGACTTTTCAAATTTTGATGCTCGATAACTTCGGCAAATGAGTACCAAATTCCTTAAAGAAAGTGTCACATTAATCAGCTCGACGAGATTTTGAAGATCTCACAACACATCATGATTGCATCTTGTTGAATTTCCAAGAAAAATAGTACTTTATGTGCTCAAACACACAACTTTTGAAACTTTTCAAATTTTGATGCTCGATAACTTCGGCAAATGAGTACTAAATTCCTTAAAGAAAGTGTCAAATTAGTCAGCTCGACGGGATTTTGAAGATGTCAAAACTCATCATGATTGCATCTTGTTGAATTTCCAAGAAAAATAGTACTTTATGTGCTCAAACACACAACTTGTGTGACTTTTCAAATTTTGATGCTCGATAACTTCGGCAAATAAGGACCAAATTTGTTAAACAAAGTGTCAAATTAATCAGCTCGACGAGATTTTAAAGATGACACAACACATCATGATTGCATCTTGTTGAATTTCCAAGAAAAATAGTACTTTATGTGCTCAAACACACAACTTGTGTGACTTTTCAAATTTTGAAGCTCGATAACTTCGGCAAATGAGTACCAAATTCCTTAAAGAAAGTGTCAAATTAGTCAGCTCGACGGGATTTTGAAGATGTCAAAACTCATCATGATTGCATCTTGTTGAATTTCCAAGAAAAATAGTACTTTATGTGCTCAAACACACAACTTGTGTGACTTTTCAAATTTTGATGCTCGATAACTTCGGCAAATAAGGACCAAATTTGTTAAACAAAGTGTCAAATTAATCAGCTCGACGAGATTTTAAAGATGACACAACACATCATGATTGCACCTTGTTGAATTTCCAAGAAAAATAGTACTTTATGTGCTCAAACACACAACTTGTGTGACTTTTCAAATTTTGATGCTCGATAACTTGGGCAAATGAGTACCAAATTCCTTAAAGAAAGTGTCAAATTAATCAGCTCGACGGGATTTTGAAGATGTCAAAACTCATCATGATTGCATCTTGTTGAATTTCCAAGAAAAATAGTACTTTATGTGCTCAAACACACAACTTGTGTGACTTTTCAAACTTTGAAGCTCGATAACTTCGGCAAATGTGGAACAAATTTCTTAAACAAAGTGTCAAATTAATCAGCTCGACGAGATTTTGAAGATGTCAAAACTCATCATGATTGCATCTTGTTGAATTTCCAAGAAAAATAGTACTTTATGTGCTCAAACACACAACGTGTGTGACTTTTCAAATTTTGAAGCTCGATAACTTCGGCAAATGAGTACCAAATTCCTTAAAGAAAGTGTCAAATTAATAAGCTCGACGAGGTTTTGACGATGACACAACACATCATGATTGCATCTTGTTGAATTTCAAGAAAAATAGTACTTTATGTGCTCAAACACACAACTTGTGTGACTTTCCAAAATTTTGATGCTCGATAACTTCGGCAAATGAGTACCAAATTCCTTAAAGAAAGTGTCACATTAATCAGCTCGACGGGATTTTGAAGATGTCACAACTCATCATGATTGCATCTTGTTGAATTTCCAAGAAAAATAGTACTTTATGTGCTCAAACACACAACTTGTGTGACTTTTCAAATTTTGAAGCTCGATAACTTCGGCAAATGTGGAACAAATTTCTTAAACAAAGTGTCAAATTAATCGGCTCGACGAGATTTTGAAGATGTCACAACACATCATGATTGCATCATGTTGAATTTCCAAGAAAAATAGTACTTTATGTGCTCAAACACACAACTGGTGTGACTTCAAATTTTGAAGCTCGATAACTTCGGCAAATGAGTACCAAATTCCTTAAAGAAAGTGTCAAATTAATAAGCTTGACGAGGTTTTGAAGATGACACAACACATCATGATTGCATCTTGTTGAATTTCCAAGAAAAATAGTACTTTATGTGCTCAAACACACAACTTGTGTGACTTTTCAAACTTTGAAGCTCGATAACTTCAGCAAATGTGGAACAAATTTCTTAAACAAAGTGTCAAATTAATCAGCTCGACGAGATTTTGAAGATGTCACAACTCATCATGATTGCATCTTGTTGAATTTCCAAGAAAAATAGTACTTTATGTGCTCCAACACACAACTTGTGTGACTTTTCAAACTTTGAAGCTCGATAACTTCGGCAAATGTGGAACAAATTTCTTAAAGAAAGTGTCAAATTAATCGGCTCGACGAGATTTTGAAGATGTCACAACACATCATGATTGCATCATGTTGAATTTCCAAGAAAAATAATACTTTATGTGCTCAAACACACAACTTGTGTGACTTTTCAAATTTTGATGCTCGATAACTTCGGCAAATGAGTACCAAATTCCTTAAAGAAAGTGTCACATTAATCAGCTCGACGAGATTTTGAAGATGACACAACTCATCATGATTGCATCTTGTTGAATTTCCAAGAAAAATAGTACTTTATATGCTCAAACACACAACTTGTGTGACTTTTCAAACTTTGAAGCTCGATAACTTCGGCAAATGTGGAACAAATTTCTTAAACAAAGTGTCAAATTAATCAGCTCGACGAGATTTTGAAGATGTCAAAACTCATCATGATTGCATCTTGTTGAATTTCCAAGAAAAATAGTACTTTATGTGCTCAAACACACAACTTGTGTGACTTTTCAAATTTTGATGCTCGATAACTTTGGCAAATGAGTACCAAATTCCTTAAAGAAAGTGTCAAATTAATCAGCTCGACGAGATTTTGAAGATATCAAAACTCATCATGATTGCATCTTGTTGAATTTCCAAGAAAAATAGTACTTTATGTGCTCAAACACACAACTTGTGTGACTTTTCAAATTTTGAACCTCGATAACTTCGGCAAATGAGGACCAAATTTGTTAAACAAAGTGTCAAATTAATCAGCTCGACGAGATTTTAAAGATGACACAACAAATCATGATTGCATCTTGTTGAATTTCCAAGAAAAATAGTACTTTATGTGCTCAAACACACAACTTGTGTGACTTTTCAAATTTTGAAGCTCGATAACTTCGGCAAATGAGTACCAAATTCCTTAAAGAAAGTGTCAAATTAATAAGCTCGACGAGGTTTTGAAGATGACACAACTCATCATGATTGCATCTTGTTGAATTTCCAAGAAAAATAGTACTTTATGTGCTCAAACACACAACTTGTGTGACTTTTCAAACTTTGAAGGTCGATAACTTCGGCAAATGAGGACCAAATTTGTTAAACAAAGTGTCAAATTAATCAGCTCGACGAGATTTTAAAGATGACACAACAAATCATGATTGCATCTTGTTGAATTTCCAAGAAAAATAGTACTTTATGTGCTCAAACACACAACTTGTGTGACTTTTCAAATTTTGAAGCTCGATAACTTCGGCAAATGAGTACCAAATTCCTTAAAGAAAGTGTCAAATTAATAAGCTCGACGAGGTTTTGAAGATGACACAACTCATCATGATTGCATCTTGTTGAATTTCCAAGAAAAATAGTACTTTATGTGCTCAAACACACAACTTGTGTGACTTTTCAAACTTTGAAGGTCGATAACTTCGGCAAATGAGGACCAAATTTGTTAAACAAAGTGTCAAATTAATCAGCTCGACGAGATTTTAAAGATGACACAACAAATCATGATTGCATCTTGTTGAATTTCCAAGAAAAATAGTACTTTATGTGCTCAAACACACAACTTGTGTGACTTTTCAAATTTTGAAGCTCGATAACTTCGGCAAATGAGTACCAAATTCCTTAAAGAAAGTGTCAAATTAATAAGCTCGACGAGGTTTTGAAGATGACACAACTCATCATGATTGCATCTTGTTGAATTTCCAAGAAAAATAGTACTTTATGTGCTCAAACACACAACTTGTGTGACTTTTCAAACTTTGAAGGTCGATAACTTCGGCAAATGAGGACCAAATTTGTTAAACAAAGTGTCAAATTAATCAGCTCGACGAGATTTTAAAGATGACACAACAAATCATGATTGCATCTTGTTGAATTTCCAAGAAAAATAGTACTTTATGTGCTCAAACACACAACTTGTGTGACTTTTCAAATTTTGAAGCTCGATAACTTCGGCAAATGAGTACCAAATTCCTTAAAGAAAGTGTCAAATTAATCGGCTCGACGAGATTTTGAAGATCTCACAACACATCATGATTACATATTGTTGAATTTCCAAGAAAAATAGTACTTTATGTGCTCAAACACACAACTTTTGAGACTTTTCAAATTTTGATGCTCGATAACTTCGGCAAATGAGTACCAAATTCCTTAATGAAAGTGTCAAATTAGTCAGCTCGACGGGATTTTGAAGATGTCACAACTCATCATGATTGCATCTTGTTGAATTTCCAAGAAAAATAGTACTTTATGTGCTCAAACACACAACTGGTGTGACTTCAAATTTTGAAGCTCGATAACTTCGGCAAATGAGTACCAAATTCCTTAAAGAAAGTGTCAAATTAGTCAGCTCGACGGGATTTTGAAGATGTCACAACTCATCATGATTGCATCTTGTTGAATTTCCAAGAAAAATAGTACTTTATGTGCTCAAACACACAACTGGTGTGACTTCAAATTTTGAAGCTCGATAACTTCGGCAAATGAGTACCAAATTCCTTAAAGAAAGTGTCAAATTAATAAGCTTGACGAGGTTTTGAAGATGACACAACACATCATGATTGCATCTTGTTGAATTTCCAAGAAAAATAGTACTTTATGTGCTCAAACACACAACTTGTGTGACTTTTCAAACTTTGAAGCTCGATAACTTCAGCAAATGTGGAACAAATTTCTTAAACAAAGTGTCAAATTAATCAGCTCGACGAGATTTTGAAGATGTCACAACTCATCATGATTGCATCTTGTTGAATTTCCAAGAAAAATAGTACTTTATGTGCTCCAACACACAACTTGTGTGACTTTTCAAACTTTGAAGCTCGATAACTTCGGCAAATGTGGAACAAATTTCTTAAACAAAGTGTCAAATTAATCAGCTCGACGAGATTTTGAAGATGACAAAACTCATCATTATTGCATCTTGTTGAATTTCCAAGAAAAATAGTACTTTATGTGCTCAAACACACAACTTGTGTGACTTTTCAAATTTTGATGCTCGATAACTTTGGCAAATGAGTACCAAATTCCTTAAAGAAAGTGTCAAATTAATCGGCTCGACGAGATTTTGAAGATGTCACAACACATCATGATTGCATCATGTTGAATTTCCAAGAAAAATAATACTTTATGTGCTCAAACACACAACTTGTGTGACTTTTCAAATTTTGATGCTCGATAACTTCGGCAAATGAGTACCAAATTCCTTAAAGAAAGTGTCACATTAATCAGCTCGACGAGATTTTGAAGATCTCACAACACATCATGATTGCATCTTGTTGAATTTCCAAGAAAAATAGTACTTTATGTGCTCAAACACACAACTTTTGAGACTTTTCAAATTTTGATGCTCGATAACTTCGGCAAATGAGTACTAAATTCCTTAAAGAAAGTGTCAAATTAGTCAGCTCGACGGGATTTTGAAGATGTCAAAACTCATCATGATTGCATCTTGTTGAATTTCCAAGAAAAATAGTACTTTATGTGCTCAAACACACAACTTGTGTGACTTTTCAAATTTTGATGCTCGATAACTTCGGCAAATAAGGACCAAATTTGTTAAACAAAGTGTCAAATTAATCAGCTCGACGAGATTTTAAAGATGACACAACACATCATGATTGCATCTTGTTGAATTTCCAAGAAAAATAGTACTTTATGTGCTCAAACACACAACTTGTGTGACTTTTCAAACTTTGAAGCTCGATAACTTCGGCAAATGAGGACCAAATTTGTTAAACAAAGTGTCAAATTAATCAGCTCGACGAGATTTTAAAGATGACACAACAAATCATGATTGCATCTTGTTGAATTTCCAAGAAAAATAGTACTTTATGTGCTCAAACACACAACTTGTGTGACTTTTCAAATTTTGAAGCTCGATAACTTCGGCAAATGAGTACCAAATTCCTTAAAGAAAGTGTCAAATTAATAAGCTCGACGAGGTTTTGAAGATGACACAACTCATCATGATTGCATCTTGTTGAATTTCCAAGAAAAATAGTACTTTATGTGCTCAAACACACAACTTGTGTGACTTTTCAAACTTTGAAGCTCGATAACTTCGGCAAATGTGGAACAAATTTCTTAAACAAAGTGTCAAATTAATCAGCTCGACGAGATTTTGAAGATGTCACAACTCATCATGATTGCATCTTGTTGAATTTCCAAGAAAAATAGTACTTTATGTGCTCAAACACACAACTTGTGTGACTTTTCAAACTTTGAAGCTCGATAACTTCGGCAAATGAGGACCAAATTTGTTAAACAAAGTGTCAAATTAATCAGCTCGACGAGATTTTAAAGATGACACAACAAATCATGATTGCATCTTGTTGAATTTCCAAGAAAAATAGTACTTTATGTGCTCAAACACACAACTTGTGTGACTTTTCAAATTTTGAAGCTCGATAACTTCGGCAAATGAGTACCAAATTCCTTAAAGAAAGTGTCAAATTAATCGGCTCGACGAGATTTTGAAGATCTCACAACACATCATGATTACATATTGTTGAATTTCCAAGAAAAATAGTACTTTATGTGCTCAAACACACAACTTTTGAGACTTTTCAAATTTTGATGCTCGATAACTTCGGCAAATGAGTACCAAATTCCTTAATGAAAGTGTCAAATTAGTCAGCTCGACGGGATTTTGAAGATGTCACAACTCATCATGATTGCATCTTGTTGAATTTCCAAGAAAAATAGTACTTTATGTGCTCAAACACACAACTGGTGTGACTTCAAATTTTGAAGCTCGATAACTTCGGCAAATGAGTACCAAATTCCTTAAAGAAAGTGTCAAATTAGTCAGCTCGACGGGATTTTGAAGATGTCACAACTCATCATGATTGCATCTTGTTGAATTTCCAAGAAAAATAGTACTTTATGTGCTCAAACACACAACTGGTGTGACTTCAAATTTTGAAGCTCGATAACTTCGGCAAATGAGTACCAAATTCCTTAAAGAAAGTGTCAAATTAATAAGCTTGACGAGGTTTTGAAGATGACACAACACATCATGATTGCATCTTGTTGAATTTCCAAGAAAAATAGTACTTTATGTGCTCAAACACACAACTTGTGTGACTTTTCAAACTTTGAAGCTCGATAACTTCAGCAAATGTGGAACAAATTTCTTAAACAAAGTGTCAAATTAATCAGCTCGACGAGATTTTGAAGATGTCACAACTCATCATGATTGCATCTTGTTGAATTTCCAAGAAAAATAGTACTTTATGTGCTCCAACACACAACTTGTGTGACTTTTCAAACTTTGAAGCTCGATAACTTCGGCAAATGTGGAACAAATTTCTTAAACAAAGTGTCAAATTAATCAGCTCGACGAGATTTTGAAGATGACAAAACTCATCATTATTGCATCTTGTTGAATTTCCAAGAAAAATAGTACTTTATGTGCTCAAACACACAACTTGTGTGACTTTTCAAATTTTGATGCTCGATAACTTTGGCAAATGAGTACCAAATTCCTTAAAGAAAGTGTCAAATTAATCGGCTCGACGAGATTTTGAAGATGTCACAACACATCATGATTGCATCATGTTGAATTTCCAAGAAAAATAATACTTTATGTGCTCAAACACACAACTTGTGTGACTTTTCAAATTTTGATGCTCGATAACTTCGGCAAATGAGTACCAAATTCCTTAAAGAAAGTGTCACATTAATCAGCTCGACGAGATTTTGAAGATCTCACAACACATCATGATTGCATCTTGTTGAATTTCCAAGAAAAATAGTACTTTATGTGCTCAAACACACAACTTTTGAGACTTTTCAAATTTTGATGCTCGATAACTTCGGCAAATGAGTACTAAATTCCTTAAAGAAAGTGTCAAATTAGTCAGCTCGACGGGATTTTGAAGATGTCAAAACTCATCATGATTGCATCTTGTTGAATTTCCAAGAAAAATAGTACTTTATGTGCTCAAACACACAACTTGTGTAACTTTTCAAATTTTGATGCTCGATAACTTCGGCAAATAAGGACCAAATTTGTTAAACAAAGTGTCAAATTAATCAGCTCGACGAGATTTTAAAGATGACACAACACATCATGATTGCATCTTGTTGAATTTCCAAGAAAAATAGTACTTTATGTGCTCAAACACACAACTTGTGTGACTTTTCAAATTTTGAAGCTCGATAACTTCGGCAAATGAGTACCAAATTCCTTAAAGAAAGTGTCAAATTAGTCAGCTCGACGGGATTTTGAAGATGTCAAAACTCATCATGATTGCATCTTGTTGAATTTCCAAGAAAAATAGTACTTTATGTGCTCAAACACACAACTTGTGTGACTTTTCAAATTTTGATGCTCGATAACTTCGGCAAATAAGGACCAAATTTGTTAAACAAAGTGTCAAATTAATCAGCTCGACGAGATTTTAAAGATGACACAACACATCATGATTGCACCTTGTTGAATTTCCAAGAAAAATAGTACTTTATGTGCTCAAACACACAACTTGTGTGACTTTTCAAATTTTGATGCTCGATAACTTGGGCAAATGAGTACCAAATTCCTTAAAGAAAGTGTCACATTAATCAGCTCGACGAGATTTTGAAGATCTCACAACACATCATGATTGCATCTTGTTGAATTTCCAAGAAAAATAGTACTTTATGTGCTCAAACACACAACTTTTGAGACTTTTCAAATTTTGATGCTCGATAACTTCGGCAAATGAGTACCAAATTCCTTAAAGAAAGTGTCAAATTAATCGGCTCGACGAGATTTTGAAGATGTCACAACACATCATGATTGCATCATGTTGAATTTCCAAGAAAAATAATACTTTATGTGCTCAAACACACAACTTGTGTGACTTTTCAAATTTTGATGCTCGATAACTTCGGCAAATGAGTACCAAATTCCTTAAAGAAAGTGTCACATTAATCAGCTCGACGAGATTTTGAAGATCTCACAACACATCATGATTGCATCTTGTTGAATTTCCAAGAAAAATAGTACTTTATGTGCTCAAACACACAACTTTTGAGACTTTTCAAATTTTGATGCTCGATAACTTCGGCAAATGAGTACTAAATTCCTTAAAGAAAGTGTCAAATTAGTCAGCTCGACGGGATTTTGAAGATGTCAAAACTCATCATGATTGCATCTTGTTGAATTTCCAAGAAAAATAGTACTTTATGTGCTCAAACACACAACTTGTGTGACTTTTCAAATTTTGATGCTCGATAACTTCGGCAAATAAGGACCAAATTTGTTAAACAAAGTGTCAAATTAATCAGCTCGACGAGATTTTAAAGATGACACAACACATCATGATTGCATCTTGTTGAATTTCCAAGAAAAATAGTACTTTATGTGCTCAAACACACAACTTGTGTGACTTTTCAAATTTTGAAGCTCGATAACTTCGGCAAATGAGTACCAAATTCCTTAAAGAAAGTGTCAAATTAGTCAGCTCGACGGGATTTTGAAGATGTCAAAACTCATCATGATTGCATCTTGTTGAATTTCCAAGAAAAATAGTACTTTATGTGCTCAAACACACAACTTGTGTGACTTTTCAAATTTTGATGCTCGATAACTTCGGCAAATAAGGACCAAATTTGTTAAACAAAGTGTCAAATTAATCAGCTCGACGAGATTTTAAAGATGACACAACACATCATGATTGCATCTTGTTGAATTTCCAAGAAAAATAGTACTTTATGTGCTCAAACACACAACTTGTGTGACTTTTCAAACTTTGAAGCTCGATAACTTCGGCAAATGAGGACCAAATTTGTTAAACAAAGTGTCAAATTAATCAGCTCGACGAGATTTTAAAGATGACACAACAAATCATGATTGCATCTTGTTGAATTTCCAAGAAAAATAGTACTTTATGTGCTCAAACACACAACTTGTGTGACTTTTCAAATTTTGAAGCTCGATAACTTCGGCAAATGAGTACCAAATTCCTTAAAGAAAGTGTCAAATTAATAAGCTCGACGAGGTTTTGAAGATGACACAACTCATCATGATTGCATCTTGTTGAATTTCCAAGAAAAATAGTACTTTATGTGCTCAAACACACAACTTGTGTGACTTTTCAAACTTTGAAGCTCGATAACTTCGGCAAATGTGGAACAAATTTCTTAAACAAAGTGTCAAATTAATCAGCTCGACGAGATTTTGAAGATGTCACAACTCATCATGATTGCATCTTGTTGAATTTCCAAGAAAAATAGTACTTTATGTGCTCAAACACACAACTTGTGTGACTTTTCAAACTTTGAAGCTCGATAACTTCGGCAAATGAGGACCAAATTTGTTAAACAAAGTGTCAAATTAATCAGCTCGACGAGATTTTAAAGATGACACAACAAATCATGATTGCATCTTGTTGAATTTCCAAGAAAAATAGTACTTTATGTGCTCAAACACACAACTTGTGTGACTTTTCAAATTTTGAAGCTCGATAACTTCGGCAAATGAGTACCAAATTCCTTAAAGAAAGTGTCAAATTAATCGGCTCGACGAGATTTTGAAGATCTCACAACACATCATGATTACATATTGTTGAATTTCCAAGAAAAATAGTACTTTATGTGCTCAAACACACAACTTTTGAGACTTTTCAAATTTTGATGCTCGATAACTTCGGCAAATGAGTACCAAATTCCTTAATGAAAGTGTCAAATTAGTCAGCTCGACGGGATTTTGAAGATGTCACAACTCATCATGATTGCATCTTGTTGAATTTCCAAGAAAAATAGTACTTTATGTGCTCAAACACACAACTGGTGTGACTTCAAATTTTGAAGCTCGATAACTTCGGCAAATGAGTACCAAATTCCTTAAAGAAAGTGTCAAATTAGTCAGCTCGACGGGATTTTGAAGATGTCACAACTCATCATGATTGCATCTTGTTGAATTTCCAAGAAAAATAGTACTTTATGTGCTCAAACACACAACTGGTGTGACTTCAAATTTTGAAGCTCGATAACTTCGGCAAATGAGTACCAAATTCCTTAAAGAAAGTGTCAAATTAATAAGCTTGACGAGGTTTTGAAGATGACACAACACATCATGATTGCATCTTGTTGAATTTCCAAGAAAAATAGTACTTTATGTGCTCAAACACACAACTTGTGTGACTTTTCAAACTTTGAAGCTCGATAACTTCAGCAAATGTGGAACAAATTTCTTAAACAAAGTGTCAAATTAATCAGCTCGACGAGATTTTGAAGATGTCACAACTCATCATGATTGCATCTTGTTGAATTTCCAAGAAAAATAGTACTTTATGTGCTCCAACACACAACTTGTGTGACTTTTCAAACTTTGAAGCTCGATAACTTCGGCAAATGTGGAACAAATTTCTTAAACAAAGTGTCAAATTAATCAGCTCGACGAGATTTTGAAGATGACAAAACTCATCATTATTGCATCTTGTTGAATTTCCAAGAAAAATAGTACTTTATGTGCTCAAACACACAACTTGTGTGACTTTTCAAATTTTGATGCTCGATAACTTTGGCAAATGAGTACCAAATTCCTTAAAGAAAGTGTCAAATTAATCGGCTCGACGAGATTTTGAAGATGTCACAACACATCATGATTGCATCATGTTGAATTTCCAAGAAAAATAATACTTTATGTGCTCAAACACACAACTTGTGTGACTTTTCAAATTTTGATGCTCGATAACTTCGGCAAATGAGTACCAAATTCCTTAAAGAAAGTGTCACATTAATCAGCTCGACGAGATTTTGAAGATCTCACAACACATCATGATTGCATCTTGTTGAATTTCCAAGAAAAATAGTACTTTATGTGCTCAAACACACAACTTTTGAGACTTTTCAAATTTTGATGCTCGATAACTTCGGCAAATGAGTACTAAATTCCTTAAAGAAAGTGTCAAATTAGTCAGCTCGACGGGATTTTGAAGATGTCAAAACTCATCATGATTGCATCTTGTTGAATTTCCAAGAAAAATAGTACTTTATGTGCTCAAACACACAACTTGTGTAACTTTTCAAATTTTGATGCTCGATAACTTCGGCAAATAAGGACCAAATTTGTTAAACAAAGTGTCAAATTAATCAGCTCGACGAGATTTTAAAGATGACACAACACATCATGATTGCATCTTGTTGAATTTCCAAGAAAAATAGTACTTTATGTGCTCAAACACACAACTTGTGTGACTTTTCAAATTTTGAAGCTCGATAACTTCGGCAAATGAGTACCAAATTCCTTAAAGAAAGTGTCAAATTAGTCAGCTCGACGGGATTTTGAAGATGTCAAAACTCATCATGATTGCATCTTGTTGAATTTCCAAGAAAAATAGTACTTTATGTGCTCAAACACACAACTTGTGTGACTTTTCAAATTTTGATGCTCGATAACTTCGGCAAATAAGGACCAAATTTGTTAAACAAAGTGTCAAATTAATCAGCTCGACGAGATTTTAAAGATGACACAACACATCATGATTGCACCTTGTTGAATTTCCAAGAAAAATAGTACTTTATGTGCTCAAACACACAACTTGTGTGACTTTTCAAATTTTGATGCTCGATAACTTGGGCAAATGAGTACCAAATTCCTTAAAGAAAGTGTCACATTAATCAGCTCGACGAGATTTTGAAGATCTCACAACACATCATGATTGCATCTTGTTGAATTTCCAAGAAAAATAGTACTTTATGTGCTCAAACACACAACTTTTGAGACTTTTCAAATTTTGATGCTCGATAACTTCGGCAAATGAGTACCAAATTCCTTAAAGAAAGTGTCAAATTAATCGGCTCGACGAGATTTTGAAGATGTCACAACACATCATGATTGCATCATGTTGAATTTCCAAGAAAAATAATACTTTATGTGCTCAAACACACAACTTGTGTGACTTTTCAAATTTTGATGCTCGATAACTTCGGCAAATGAGTACCAAATTCCTTAAAGAAAGTGTCACATTAATCAGCTCGACGAGATTTTGAAGATCTCACAACACATCATGATTGCATCTTGTTGAATTTCCAAGAAAAATAGTACTTTATGTGCTCAAACACACAACTTTTGAGACTTTTCAAATTTTGATGCTCGATAACTTCGGCAAATGAGTACTAAATTCCTTAAAGAAAGTGTCAAATTAGTCAGCTCGACGGGATTTTGAAGATGTCAAAACTCATCATGATTGCATCTTGTTGAATTTCCAAGAAAAATAGTACTTTATGTGCTCAAACACACAACTTGTGTGACTTTTCAAATTTTGATGCTCGATAACTTCGGCAAATAAGGACCAAATTTGTTAAACAAAGTGTCAAATTAATCAGCTCGACGAGATTTTAAAGATGACACAACACATCATGATTGCATCTTGTTGAATTTCCAAGAAAAATAGTACTTTATGTGCTCAAACACACAACTTGTGTGACTTTTCAAATTTTGAAGCTCGATAACTTCGGCAAATGAGTACCAAATTCCTTAAAGAAAGTGTCAAATTAGTCAGCTCGACGGGATTTTGAAGATGTCAAAACTCATCATGATTGCATCTTGTTGAATTTCCAAGAAAAATAGTACTTTATGTGCTCAAACACACAACTTGTGTGACTTTTCAAATTTTGATGCTCGATAACTTCGGCAAATAAGGACCAAATTTGTTAAACAAAGTGTCAAATTAATCAGCTCGACGAGATTTTAAAGATGACACAACACATCATGATTGCACCTTGTTGAATTTCCAAGAAAAATAGTACTTTATGTGCTCAAACACACAACTTGTGTGACTTTTCAAATTTTGATGCTCGATAACTTGGGCAAATGAGTACCAAATTCCTTAAAGAAAGTGTCAAATTAATCAGCTCGACGGGATTTTGAAGATGTCAAAACTCATCATGATTGCATCTTGTTGAATTTCCAAGAAAAATAGTACTTTATGTGCTCAAACACACAACTTGTGTGACTTTTCAAACTTTGAAGCTCGATAACTTCAGCAAATGTGGAACAAATTTCTTAAACAAAGTGTCAAATTAATCAGCTCGACGAGATTTTGAAGATGTCACAACTCATCATGATTGCATCTTGTTGAATTTCCAAGAAAAATAGTACTTTATGTGCTCCAACACACAACTTGTGTGACTTTTCAAACTTTGAAGCTCGATAACTTCGGCAAATGTGGAACAAATTTCTTAAAGAAAGTGTCAAATTAATCGGCTCGACGAGATTTTGAAGATGTCACAACACATCATGATTGCATCATGTTGAAT
The DNA here is from genome assembly GCF_040115645.1 of Euwallacea fornicatus. Taxonomy (NCBI): domain Eukaryota; kingdom Metazoa; phylum Arthropoda; class Insecta; order Coleoptera; family Curculionidae; genus Euwallacea; species Euwallacea fornicatus. The sequence goes on along the minus strand of NW_027096069.1, from coordinate 132,250 downwards.
TTCCAAGAAAAATAATACTTTATGTGCTCAAACACACAACTTGTGTGACTTTTCAAATTTTGATGCTCGATAACTTCGGCAAATGAGTACCAAATTCCTTAAAGAAAGTGTCACATTAATCAGCTCGACGAGATTTTGAAGATGACACAACTCATCATGATTGCATCTTGTTGAATTTCCAAGAAAAATAGTACTTTATATGCTCAAACACACAACTTGTGTGACTTTTCAAACTTTGAAGCTCGATAACTTCGGCAAATGTGGAACAAATTTCTTAAACAAAGTGTCAAATTAATCAGCTCGACGAGATTTTGAAGATGTCAAAACTCATCATGATTGCATCTTGTTGAATTTCCAAGAAAAATAGTACTTTATGTGCTCAAACACACAACTTGTGTGACTTTTCAAATTTTGATGCTCGATAACTTTGGCAAATGAGTACCAAATTCCTTAAAGAAAGTGTCAAATTAATCAGCTCGACGAGATTTTGAAGATATCAAAACTCATCATGATTGCATCTTGTTGAATTTCCAAGAAAAATAGTACTTTATGTGCTCAAACACACAACTTGTGTGACTTTTCAAATTTTGAACCTCGATAACTTCGGCAAATGAGGACCAAATTTGTTAAACAAAGTGTCAAATTAATCAGCTCGACGAGATTTTAAAGATGACACAACAAATCATGATTGCATCTTGTTGAATTTCCAAGAAAAATAGTACTTTATGTGCTCAAACACACAACTTGTGTGACTTTTCAAATTTTGAAGCTCGATAACTTCGGCAAATGAGTACCAAATTCCTTAAAGAAAGTGTCAAATTAATAAGCTCGACGAGGTTTTGAAGATGACACAACTCATCATGATTGCATCTTGTTGAATTTCCAAGAAAAATAGTACTTTATGTGCTCAAACACACAACTTGTGTGACTTTTCAAACTTTGAAGGTCGATAACTTCGGCAAATGAGGACCAAATTTGTTAAACAAAGTGTCAAATTAATCAGCTCGACGAGATTTTAAAGATGACACAACAAATCATGATTGCATCTTGTTGAATTTCCAAGAAAAATAGTACTTTATGTGCTCAAACACACAACTTGTGTGACTTTTCAAATTTTGAAGCTCGATAACTTCGGCAAATGAGTACCAAATTCCTTAAAGAAAGTGTCAAATTAATAAGCTCGACGAGGTTTTGAAGATGACACAACTCATCATGATTGCATCTTGTTGAATTTCCAAGAAAAATAGTACTTTATGTGCTCAAACACACAACTTGTGTGACTTTTCAAACTTTGAAGGTCGATAACTTCGGCAAATGAGGACCAAATTTGTTAAACAAAGTGTCAAATTAATCAGCTCGACGAGATTTTAAAGATGACACAACAAATCATGATTGCATCTTGTTGAATTTCCAAGAAAAATAGTACTTTATGTGCTCAAACACACAACTTGTGTGACTTTTCAAATTTTGAAGCTCGATAACTTCGGCAAATGAGTACCAAATTCCTTAAAGAAAGTGTCAAATTAATAAGCTCGACGAGGTTTTGAAGATGACACAACTCATCATGATTGCATCTTGTTGAATTTCCAAGAAAAATAGTACTTTATGTGCTCAAACACACAACTTTTGAGACTTTTCAAATTTTGATGCTCGATAACTTCGGCAAATGGGTACCAAATTCCTTAATGAAAGTGTCAAATTAGTCAGCTCGACGGGATTTTGAAGATGTCACAACTCATCATGATTGCATCTTGTTGAATTTCCAAGAAAAATAGTACTTTATGTGCTCAAACACACAACTGGTGTGACTTCAAATTTTGAAGCTCGATAACTTCGGCAAATGAGTACCAAATTCCTTAAAGAAAGTGTCAAATTAGTCAGCTCGACGGGATTTTGAAGATGTCACAACTCATCATGATTGCATCTTGTTGAATTTCCAAGAAAAATAGTACTTTATGTGCTCAAACACACAACTTGTGTGACTTTTCAAATTTTGATGCTCGATAACTTTGGCAAATGAGTACCAAATTCCTTAAAGAAAGTGTCAAATTAATCGGCTCGACGAGATTTTGAAGATGTCACAACACATCATGATTGCATCATGTTGAATTTCCAAGAAAAATAATACTTTATGTGCTCAAACACACAACTTGTGTGACTTTTCAAATTTTGATGCTCGATAACTTCGGCAAATGAGTACCAAATTCCTTAAAGAAAGTGTCACATTAATCAGCTCGACGAGATTTTGAAGATCTCACAACACATCATGATTGCATCTTGTTGAATTTCCAAGAAAAATAGTACTTTATGTGCTCAAACACACAACTTTTGAGACTTTTCAAATTTTGATGCTCGATAACTTCGGCAAATAAGGACCAAATTTGTTAAACAAAGTGTCAAATTAATCAGCTCGACGAGATTTTAAAGATGACACAACACATCATGATTGCATCTTGTTGAATTTCCAAGAAAAATAGTACTTTATGTGCTCAAACACACAACTTGTGTGACTTTTCAAACTTTGAAGCTCGATAACTTCGGCAAATGAGGACCAAATTTGTTAAACAAAGTGTCAAATTAATCAGCTCGACGAGATTTTAAAGATGACACAACAAATCATGATTGCATCTTGTTGAATTTCCAAGAAAAATAGTACTTTATGTGCTCAAACACACAACTTGTGTGACTTTTCAAATTTTGAAGCTCGATAACTTCGGCAAATGAGTACCAAATTCCTTAAAGAAAGTGTCAAATTAATAAGCTCGACGAGGTTTTGAAGATGACACAACTCATCATGATTGCATCTTGTTGAATTTCCAAGAAAAATAGTACTTTATGTGCTCAAACACACAACTTGTGTGACTTTTCAAACTTTGAAGCTCGATAACTTCGGCAAATGTGGAACAAATTTCTTAAACAAAGTGTCAAATTAATCAGCTCGACGAGATTTTGAAGATGTCACAACTCATCATGATTGCATCTTGTTGAATTTCCAAGAAAAATAGTACTTTATGTGCTCAAACACACAACTTGTGTGACTTTTCAAACTTTGAAGCTCGATAACTTCGGCAAATGAGGACCAAATTTGTTAAACAAAGTGTCAAATTAATCAGCTCGACGAGATTTTAAAGATGACACAACAAATCATGATTGCATCTTGTTGAATTTCCAAGAAAAATAGTACTTTATGTGCTCAAACACACAACTTGTGTGACTTTTCAAATTTTGAAGCTCGATAACTTCGGCAAATGAGTACCAAATTCCTTAAAGAAAGTGTCAAATTAATCGGCTCGACGAGATTTTGAAGATGTCACAACACATCATGATTGCATCATGTTGAATTTCCAAGAAAAATAATACTTTATGTGCTCAAACACACAACTTGTGTGACTTTTCAAATTTTGATGCTCGATAACTTCGGCAAATGAGTACCAAATTCCTTAAAGAAAGTGTCACATTAATCAGCTCGACGAGATTTTGAAGATCTCACAACACATCATGATTGCATCTTGTTGAATTTCCAAGAAAAATAGTACTTTATGTGCTCAAACACACAACTTTTGAGACTTTTCAAATTTTGATGCTCGATAACTTCGGCAAATGAGTACTAAATTCCTTAAAGAAAGTGTCAAATTAGTCAGCTCGACGGGATTTTGAAGATGTCAAAACTCATCATGATTGCATCTTGTTGAATTTCCAAGAAAAATAGTACTTTATGTGCTCAAACACACAACTTGTGTGACTTTTCAAATTTTGATGCTCGATAACTTCGGCAAATAAGGACCAAATTTGTTAAACAAAGTGTCAAATTAATCAGCTCGACGAGATTTTAAAGATGACACAACACATCATGATTGCATCTTGTTGAATTTCCAAGAAAAATAGTACTTTATGTGCTCAAACACACAACTTGTGTGACTTTTCAAATTTTGAAGCTCGATAACTTCGGCAAATGAGTACCAAATTCCTTAAAGAAAGTGTCAAATTAGTCAGCTCGACGGGATTTTGAAGATGTCAAAACTCATCATGATTGCATCTTGTTGAATTTCCAAGAAAAATAGTACTTTATGTGCTCAAACACACAACTTGTGTGACTTTTCAAATTTTGATGCTCGATAACTTCGGCAAATAAGGACCAAATTTGTTAAACAAAGTGTCAAATTAATCAGCTCGACGAGATTTTAAAGATGACACAACACATCATGATTGCACCTTGTTGAATTTCCAAGAAAAATAGTACTTTATGTGCTCAAACACACAACTTGTGTGACTTTTCAAATTTTGATGCTCGATAACTTGGGCAAATGAGTACCAAATTCCTTAAAGAAAGTGTCACATTAATCAGCTCGACGAGATTTTGAAGATCTCACAACACATCATGATTGCATCTTGTTGAATTTCCAAGAAAAATAGTACTTTATGTGCTCAAACACACAACTTTTGAGACTTTTCAAATTTTGATGCTCGATAACTTCGGCAAATGAGTACCAAATTCCTTAAAGAAAGTGTCAAATTAATCGGCTCGACGAGATTTTGAAGACGTCACAACACATCATGATTGCATCATGTTGAATTTCCAAGAAAAATAATACTTTATGTGCTCAAACACACAACTTGTGTGACTTTTCAAATTTTGATGCTCGATAACTTCGGCAAATGAGTACCAAATTCCTTAAAGAAAGTGTCACATTAATCAGCTCGACGAGATTTTGAAGATCTCACAACACATCATGATTGCATCTTGTTGAATTTCCAAGAAAAATAGTACTTTATGTGCTCAAACACACAACTTTTGAGACTTTTCAAATTTTGATGCTCGATAACTTCGGCAAATGAGTACTAAATTCCTTAAAGAAAGTGTCAAATTAGTCAGCTCGACGGGATTTTGAAGATGTCAAAACTCATCATGATTGCATCTTGTTGAATTTCCAAGAAAAATAGTACTTTATGTGCTCAAACACACAACTTGTGTGACTTTTCAAATTTTGATGCTCGATAACTTCGGCAAATAAGGACCAAATTTGTTAAACAAAGTGTCAAATTAATCAGCTCGACGAGATTTTAAAGATGACACAACACATCATGATTGCATCTTGTTGAATTTCCAAGAAAAATAGTACTTTATGTGCTCAAACACACAACTTGTGTGACTTTTCAAATTTTGAAGCTCGATAACTTCGGCAAATGAGTACCAAATTCCTTAAAGAAAGTGTCAAATTAGTCAGCTCGACGGGATTTTGAAGATGTCAAAACTCATCATGATTGCATCTTGTTGAATTTCCAAGAAAAATAGTACTTTATGTGCTCAAACACACAACTTGTGTGACTTTTCAAATTTTGATGCTCGATAACTTCGGCAAATAAGGACCAAATTTGTTAAACAAAGTGTCAAATTAATCAGCTCGACGAGATTTTAAAGATGACACAACACATCATGATTGCACCTTGTTGAATTTCCAAGAAAAATAGTACTTTATGTGCTCAAACACACAATTTGTGTGACTTTTCAAATTTTGATGCTCGATAACTTGGGCAAATGAGTACCAAATTCCTTAAAGAAAGTGTCAAATTAATCAGCTCGACGGGATTTTGAAGATGTCAAAACTCATCATGATTGCATCTTGTTGAATTTCCAAGAAAAATAGTACTTTATGTGCTCAAACACACAACGTGTGTGACTTTTCAAATTTTGAAGCTCGATAACTTCGGCAAATGAGTACCAAATTCCTTAAAGAAAGTGTCAAATTAATAAGCTCGACGAGGTTTTGACGATGACACAACACATCATGATTGCATCTTGTTGAATTTCAAGAAAAATAGTACTTTATGTGCTCAAACACACAACTTGTGTGACTTTCCAAAATTTTGATGCTCGATAACTTCGGCAAATGAGTACCAAATTCCTTAAAGAAAGTGTCACATTAATCAGCTCGACGGGATTTTGAAGATGTCACAACTCATCATGATTGCATCTTGTTGAATTTCCAAGAAAAATAGTACTTTATGTGCTCAAACACACAACTTGTGTGACTTTTCAAATTTTGAAGCTCGATAACTTCGGCAAATGTGGAACAAATTTCTTAAACAAAGTGTCAAATTAATCGGCTCGACGAGATTTTGAAGATGTCACAACACATCATGATTGCATCATGTTGAATTTCCAAGAAAAATAGTACTTTATGTGCTCAAACACACAACTGGTGTGACTTCAAATTTTGAAGCTCGATAACTTCGGCAAATGAGTACCAAATTCCTTAAAGAAAGTGTCAAATTAATAAGCTTGACGAGGTTTTGAAGATGACACAACACATCATGATTGCATCTTGTTGAATTTCCAAGAAAAATAGTACTTTATGTGCTCAAACACACAACTTGTGTGACTTTTCAAACTTTGAAGCTCGATAACTTCAGCAAATGTGGAACAAATTTCTTAAACAAAGTGTCAAATTAATCAGCTCGACGAGATTTTGAAGATGTCACAACTCATCATGATTGCATCTTGTTGAATTTCCAAGAAAAATAGTACTTTATGTGCTCCAACACACAACTTGTGTGACTTTTCAAACTTTGAAGCTCGATAACTTCGGCAAATGTGGAACAAATTTCTTAAAGAAAGTGTCAAATTAATCGGCTCGACGAGATTTTGAAGATGTCACAACACATCATGATTGCATCATGTTGAATTTCCAAGAAAAATAATACTTTATGTGCTCAAACACACAACTTGTGTGACTTTTCAAATTTTGATGCTCGATAACTTCGGCAAATGAGTACCAAATTCCTTAAAGAAAGTGTCACATTAATCAGCTCGACGAGATTTTGAAGATGACACAACTCATCATGATTGCATCTTGTTGAATTTCCAAGAAAAATAGTACTTTATATGCTCAAACACACAACTTGTGTGACTTTTCAAACTTTGAAGCTCGATAACTTCGGCAAATGTGGAACAAATTTCTTAAACAAAGTGTCAAATTAATCAGCTCGACGAGATTTTGAAGATGTCAAAACTCATCATGATTGCATCTTGTTGAATTTCCAAGAAAAATAGTACTTTATGTGCTCAAACACACAACTTGTGTGACTTTTCAAATTTTGATGCTCGATAACTTTGGCAAATGAGTACCAAATTCCTTAAAGAAAGTGTCAAATTAATCAGCTCGACGAGATTTTGAAGATATCAAAACTCATCATGATTGCATCTTGTTGAATTTCCAAGAAAAATAGTACTTTATGTGCTCAAACACACAACTTGTGTGACTTTTCAAATTTTGAACCTCGATAACTTCGGCAAATGAGGACCAAATTTGTTAAACAAAGTGTCAAATTAATCAGCTCGACGAGATTTTAAAGATGACACAACAAATCATGATTGCATCTTGTTGAATTTCCAAGAAAAATAGTACTTTATGTGCTCAAACACACAACTTGTGTGACTTTTCAAATTTTGAAGCTCGATAACTTCGGCAAATGAGTACCAAATTCCTTAAAGAAAGTGTCAAATTAATAAGCTCGACGAGGTTTTGAAGATGACACAACTCATCATGATTGCATCTTGTTGAATTTCCAAGAAAAATAGTACTTTATGTGCTCAAACACACAACTTGTGTGACTTTTCAAACTTTGAAGGTCGATAACTTCGGCAAATGAGGACCAAATTTGTTAAACAAAGTGTCAAATTAATCAGCTCGACGAGATTTTAAAGATGACACAACAAATCATGATTGCATCTTGTTGAATTTCCAAGAAAAATAGTACTTTATGTGCTCAAACACACAACTTGTGTGACTTTTCAAATTTTGAAGCTCGATAACTTCGGCAAATGAGTACCAAATTCCTTAAAGAAAGTGTCAAATTAATAAGCTCGACGAGGTTTTGAAGATGACACAACTCATCATGATTGCATCTTGTTGAATTTCCAAGAAAAATAGTACTTTATGTGCTCAAACACACAACTTGTGTGACTTTTCAAACTTTGAAGGTCGATAACTTCGGCAAATGAGGACCAAATTTGTTAAACAAAGTGTCAAATTAATCAGCTCGACGAGATTTTAAAGATGACACAACAAATCATGATTGCATCTTGTTGAATTTCCAAGAAAAATAGTACTTTATGTGCTCAAACACACAACTTGTGTGACTTTTCAAATTTTGAAGCTCGATAACTTCGGCAAATGAGTACCAAATTCCTTAAAGAAAGTGTCAAATTAATAAGCTCGACGAGGTTTTGAAGATGACACAACTCATCATGATTGCATCTTGTTGAATTTCCAAGAAAAATAGTACTTTATGTGCTCAAACACACAACTTGTGTGACTTTTCAAACTTTGAAGGTCGATAACTTCGGCAAATGAGGACCAAATTTGTTCAACAAAGTGTCAAATTAATCAGCTCGACGAGATTTTAAAGATGACACAACAAATCATGATTGCATCTTGTTGAATTTCCAAGAAAAATAGTACTTTATGTGCTCAAACACACAACTTGTGTGACTTTTCAAATTTTGAAGCTCGATAACTTCGGCAAATGAGTACCAAATTCCTTAAAGAAAGTGTCAAATTAATCGGCTCGACGAGATTTTGAAGATCTCACAACACATCATGATTACATATTGTTGAATTTCCAAGAAAAATAGTACTTTATGTGCTCAAACACACAACTTTTGAGACTTTTCAAATTTTGATGCTCGATAACTTCGGCAAATGGGTACCAAATTCCTTAATGAAAGTGTCAAATTAGTCAGCTCGACGGGATTTTGAAGATGTCACAACTCATCATGATTGCATCTTGTTGAATTTCCAAGAAAAATAGTACTTTATGTGCTCAAACACACAACTGGTGTGACTTCAAATTTTGAAGCTCGATAACTTCGGCAAATGAGTACCAAATTCCTTAAAGAAAGTGTCAAATTAGTCAGCTCGACGGGATTTTGAAGATGTCACAACTCATCATGATTGCATCTTGTTGAATTTCCAAGAAAAATAGTACTTTATGTGCTCAAACACACAACTTGTGTGACTTTTCAAATTTTGATGCTCGATAACTTTGGCAAATGAGTACCAAATTCCTTAAAGAAAGTGTCAAATTAATCGGCTCGACGAGATTTTGAAGATGTCACAACACATCATGATTGCATCATGTTGAATTTCCAAGAAAAATAATACTTTATGTGCTCAAACACACAACTTGTGTGACTTTTCAAATTTTGATGCTCGATAACTTCGGCAAATGAGTACCAAATTCCTTAAAGAAAGTGTCACATTAATCAGCTCGACGAGATTTTGAAGATGTCACAACTCATCATGATTGCATCTTGTTGAATTTCCAAGAAAAATAGTACTTTATGTGCTCCAACACACAACTTGTGTGACTTTTCAAACTTTGAAGCTCGATAACTTCGGCAAATGTGGAACAAATTTCTTAAACAAAGTGTCAAATTAATCAGCTCGACGAGATTTTGAAGATGACAAAACTCATCATTATTGCATCTTGTTGAATTTCCAAGAAAAATAGTACTTTATGTGCTCAAACACACAACTTGTGTGACTTTTCAAATTTTGATGCTCGATAACTTTGGCAAATGAGTACCAAATTCCTTAAAGAAAGTGTCAAATTAATCGGCTCGACGAGATTTTGAAGATGTCACAACACATCATGATTGCATCATGTTGAATTTCCAAGAAAAATAATACTTTATGTGCTCAAACACACAACTTGTGTGACTTTTCAAATTTTGATGCTCGATAACTTCGGCAAATGAGTACCAAATTCCTTAAAGAAAGTGTCACATTAATCAGCTCGACGAGATTTTGAAGATCTCACAACACATCATGATTGCATCTTGTTGAATTTCCAAGAAAAATAGTACTTTATGTGCTCAAACACACAACTTTTGAGACTTTTCAAATTTTGATGCTCGATAACTTCGGCAAATGAGTACTAAATTCCTTAAAGAAAGTGTCAAATTAGTCAGCTCGACGGGATTTTGAAGATGTCAAAACTCATCATGATTGCATCTTGTTGAATTTCCAAGAAAAATAGTACTTTATGTGCTCAAACACACAACTTGTGTGACTTTTCAAATTTTGATGCTCGATAACTTCGGCAAATAAGGACCAAATTTGTTAAACAAAGTGTCAAATTAATCAGCTCGACGAGATTTTAAAGATGACACAACACATCATGATTGCATCTTGTTGAATTTCCAAGAAAAATAGTACTTTATGTGCTCAAACACACAACTTGTGTGACTTTTCAAACTTTGAAGCTCGATAACTTCGGCAAATGAGGACCAAATTTGTTAAACAAAGTGTCAAATTAATCAGCTCGACGAGATTTTAAAGATGACACAACAAATCATGATTGCATCTTGTTGAATTTCCAAGAAAAATAGTACTTTATGTGCTCAAACACACAACTTGTGTGACTTTTCAAATTTTGAAGCTCGATAACTTCGGCAAATGAGTACCAAATTCCTTAAAGAAAGTGTCAAATTAATAAGCTCGACGAGGTTTTGAAGATGACACAACTCATCATGATTGCATCTTGTTGAATTTCCAAGAAAAATAGTACTTTATGTGCTCAAACACACAACTTGTGTGACTTTTCAAACTTTGAAGCTCGATAACTTCGGCAAATGTGGAACAAATTTCTTAAACAAAGTGTCAAATTAATCAGCTCGACGAGATTTTGAAGATGTCACAACTCATCATGATTGCATCTTGTTGAATTTCCAAGAAAAATAGTACTTTATGTGCTCAAACACACAACTTGTGTGACTTTTCAAACTTTGAAGCTCGATAACTTCGGCAAATGAGGACCAAATTTGTTAAACAAAGTGTCAAATTAATCAGCTCGACGAGATTTTAAAGATGACACAACAAATCATGATTGCATCTTGTTGAATTTCCAAGAAAAATAGTACTTTATGTGCTCAAACACACAACTTGTGTGACTTTTCAAATTTTGAAGCTCGATAACTTCGGCAAATGAGTACCAAATTCCTTAAAGAAAGTGTCAAATTAATCGGCTCGACGAGATTTTGAAGATCTCACAACACATCATGATTACATATTGTTGAATTTCCAAGAAAAATAGTACTTTATGTGCTCAAACACACAACTTTTGAGACTTTTCAAATTTTGATGCTCGATAACTTCGGCAAATGAGTACCAAATTCCTTAATGAAAGTGTCAAATTAGTCAGCTCGACGGGATTTTGAAGATGTCACAACTCATCATGATTGCATCTTGTTGAATTTCCAAGAAAAATAGTACTTTATGTGCTCAAACACACAACTGGTGTGACTTCAAATTTTGAAGCTCGATAACTTCGGCAAATGAGTACCAAATTCCTTAAAGAAAGTGTCAAATTAGTCAGCTCGACGGGATTTTGAAGATGTCACAACTCATCATGATTGCATCTTGTTGAATTTCCAAGAAAAATAGTACTTTATGTGCTCAAACACACAACTGGTGTGACTTCAAATTTTGAAGCTCGATAACTTCGGCAAATGAGTACCAAATTCCTTAAAGAAAGTGTCAAATTAATAAGCTTGACGAGGTTTTGAAGATGACACAACACATCATGATTGCATCTTGTTGAATTTCCAAGAAAAATAGTACTTTATGTGCTCAAACACACAACTTGTGTGACTTTTCAAACTTTGAAGCTCGATAACTTCAGCAAATGTGGAACAAATTTCTTAAACAAAGTGTCAAATTAATCAGCTCGACGAGATTTTGAAGATGTCACAACTCATCATGATTGCATCTTGTTGAATTTCCAAGAAAAATAGTACTTTATGTGCTCCAACACACAACTTGTGTGACTTTTCAAACTTTGAAGCTCGATAACTTCGGCAAATGTGGAACAAATTTCTTAAACAAAGTGTCAAATTAATCAGCTCGACGAGATTTTGAAGATGACAAAACTCATCATGATTGCATCTTGTTGAATTTCCAAGAAAAATAGTACTTTATGTGCTCAAACACACAACTTGTGTGACTTTTCAAACTTTGAAGCTCGATAACTTCGGCAAATGTGGAACAAATTTCTTAAACAAAGTGTCAAATTAATCAGCTCGACGAGATTTTGAAGATGTCAAAACTCATCATGATTGCATCTTGTTGAATTTCCAAGAAAAATAGTACTTTATGTGCTCAAACACACAACGTGTGTGACTTTTCAAATTTTGAAGCTCGATAACTTCGGCAAATGAGTACCAAATTCCTTAAAGAAAGTGTCAAATTAATAAGCTCGACGAGGTTTTGACGATGACACAACACATCATGATTGCATCTTGTTGAATTTCAAGAAAAATAGTACTTTATGTGCTCAAACACACAACTTGTGTGACTTTCCAAAATTTTGATGCTCGATAACTTCGGCAAATGAGTACCAAATTCCTTAAAGAAAGTGTCACATTAATCAGCTCGACGGGATTTTGAAGATGTCACAACTCATCATGATTGCATCTTGTTGAATTTCCAAGAAAAATAGTACTTTATGTGCTCAAACACACAACTTGTGTGACTTTTCAAATTTTGAAGCTCGATAACTTCGGCAAATGTGGAACAAATTTCTTAAACAAAGTGTCAAATTAATCGGCTCGACGAGATTTTGAAGATGTCACAACACATCATGATTGCATCATGTTGAATTTCCAAGAAAAATAGTACTTTATGTGCTCAAACACACAACTGGTGTGACTTCAAATTTTGAAGCTCGATAACTTCGGCAAATGAGTACCAAATTCCTTAAAGAAAGTGTCAAATTAATAAGCTTGACGAGGTTTTGAAGATGACACAACACATCATGATTGCATCTTGTTGAATTTCCAAGAAAAATAGTACTTTATGTGCTCAAACACACAACTTGTGTGACTTTTCAAACTTTGAAGCTCGATAACTTCAGCAAATGTGGAACAAATTTCTTAAACAAAGTGTCAAATTAATCAGCTCGACGAGATTTTGAAGATGTCACAACTCATCATGATTGCATCTTGTTGAATTTCCAAGAAAAATAGTACTTTATGTGCTCCAACACACAACATGTGTGACTTTTCAAACTTTGAAGCTCGATAACTTCGGCAAATGTGGAACAAATTTCTTAAACAAAGTGTCAAATTAATCAGCTCGACGAGATTTTGAAGATGACAAAACTCATCATTATTGCATCTTGTTGAATTTCCAAGAAAAATAGTACTTTATGTGCTCAAACACACAACTTGTGTGACTTTTCAAATTTTGATGCTCGATAACTTTGGCAAATGAGTACCAAATTCCTTAAAGAAAGTGTCAAATTAATCGGCTCGACGAGATTTTGAAGATGTCACAACACATCATGATTGCATCATGTTGAATTTCCAAGAAAAATAATACTTTATGTGCTCAAACACACAACTTGTGTGACTTTTCAAATTTTGATGCTCGATAACTTCGGCAAATGAGTACCAAATTCCTTAAAGAAAGTGTCACATTAATCAGCTCGACGAGATTTTGAAGATCTCACAACACATCATGATTGCATCTTGTTGAATTTCCAAGAAAAATAGTACTTTATGTGCTCAAACACACAACTTTTGAGACTTTTCAAATTTTGATGCTCGATAACTTCGGCAAATGAGTACCAAATTCCTTAAAGAAAGTGTCAAATTAGTCAGCTCGACGGGATTTTGAAGATGTCAAAACTCATCATGATTGCATCTTGTTGAATTTCCAAGAAAAATAGTACTTTATGTGCTCAAACACACAACTTGTGTGACTTTTCAAATTTTGATGCTCGATAACTTCGGCAAATAAGGACCAAATTTGTTAAACAAAGTGTCAAATTAATCAGCTCGACGATATTTTAAAGATGACACAACACATCATGATTGCATCTTGTTGAATTTCCAAGAAAAATAGTACTTTATGTGCTCAAACACACAACTTGTGTGACTTTTCAAATTTTGATGCTCGATAACTTGGGCAAATGAGTACCAAATTCCTTAAAGAAAGTGTCAAATTAATCAGCTCGACGGGATTTTGAAGATGTCAAAACTCATCATGATTGCATCTTGTTGAATTTCCAAGAAAAATAGTACTTTATGTGCTCAAACACACAACTTGTGTGACTTTTCAAACTTTGAAGCTCGATAACTTCGGCAAATGTGGAACAAATTTCTTAAACAAAGTGTCAAATTAATCAGCTCGACGAGATTTAGAAGATGTCAAAACTCATCATGATTGCATCTTGTTGAATTTCCAAGAAAAATAGTACTTTATGTGCTCAAACACACAACGTGTGTGACTTTTCAAATTTTGAAGCTCGATAACTTCGGCAAATGAGTACCAAATTCCTTAAAGAAAGTGTCAAATTAATAAGCTCGACGGGATTTTGAAGATGTCACAACTCATCATGATTGCATCTTGTTGAATTTCCAAGAAAAATAGTACTTTATGTGCTCAAACACACAACTTGTGTGACTTTTCAAATTTTGAAGCTCGATAACTTCGGCAAATGTGGAACAAATTTCTTAAACAAAGTGTCAAATTAATCGGCTCGACGAGATTTTGAAGATGTCACAACACATCATGATTGCATCATGTTGAATTTCCAAGAAAAATAATACTTTATGTGCTCAAACACACAACTTGTGTGACTTTTCAAATTTTGATGCCCGATAACTTCGGCAAATGAGTACCAAATTCCTTAAAGAAAGTGTCAAATTAATCAGCTCGACGAGATTTTGAAGATCTCACAACACATCATGATTGCATCTTGTTGAATTTCCAAGAAAAATAGTACTTTATGTGCTCAAACACACAACTTTTGAGACTTTTCAAATTTTGATGCTCGATAACTTCGGCAAATGAGTACCAAATTCCTTAAAGAAAGTGTCAAATTAATCAGCTCGACGGGATTTTGAAGATGTTACAACTCATCATGATTGCATCATGTTGAATTTCCAAGAAAAATAATACTTTATGTGCTCAAACACACAACTTGTGTGACTTTTCAAATTTTGAAGCTCGATAACTTCGGCAAATGAGTACCAAATTCCTTAAAGAAAGTGTCAAATTAATAAGCTTGACGAGGTTTTGAAGATGACACAACACATCATGATTGCATCTTGTTGAATTTCCAAGAAAAATAGTACTTTATGTGCTCAAACACACAACTTGTGTGACTTTTCAAACTTTGAAGCTCGATAACTTCAGCAAATGTGGAACAAATTTCTTAAACAAAGTGTCAAATTAATCAGCTCGACGAGATTTTGAAGATGTCACAACTCATCATGATTGCATCTTGTTGAATTTCCAAGAAAAATAGTACTTTATGTGCTCCAACACACAACTTGTGTCACTTTTCAAACTTTGAAGCTCGATAACTTCGGCAAATGTGGAACAAATTTCTTAAACAAAGTGTCAAATTAATCAGCTCGACGAGATTTTGAAGATGTCAAAACTCATCATGATTGCATCTTGTTGAATTTCCAAGAAAAATAGTACTTTATGTGCTCAAACACACAACTTGTGTGACTTTTCAAATTTTGATGCTCGATAACTTTGGCAAATGAGTACCAAATTCCTTAAAGAAAGTGTCAAATTAATCAGCTCGACGAGATTTTGAAGATGTCAAAACTCATCATGATTGCATCTTGTTGAATTTCCAAGAAAAATAGTACTTTATGTGCTCAAACACACAGCTTGTGTGACTTTTCAAATTTTGAAGCTCGATAACTTCGGCAAATAAGTACCAAATTCCTTAAAGAAAGTGTCAAATTAGTCAGCTCGACGGGATTTTGAAGATGTCACAACTCATCATGATTGCATCTTGTTGTATTTCCAAGAAAAATAGTACTTTATGTGCTCAAACACACAACTGGTGTGACTTCAAATTTTGAAGCTCGATAACTTCGGCAAATAAGTACCAAATTCCTTAAAGAAAGTGTCAAATTAGTCAGCTCGACGGGATTTTGAAGATGTCACAACTCATCATGATTGCATCTTGTTGTATTTCCAAGAAAAATAGTACTTTATGTGCTCAAACACACAACTTGTGTGACTTTTCAAATTTTGAAGCTCGATAACTTCGGCAAATGAGTACCAAATTCCTTAAAAAAAGTGTCAAATTAATCGGCTCGACGAGATTTTGAAGATCTCACAACACATCATGATTACATATTGTTGAATTTCCAAGAAAAATAGTACTTTATGTGCTCAAACACACAACTTTTGAGACTTTTCAAATTTTGATGCTCGATAACTTCGGCAAATGAGTACCAAATTCCTTAATGAAAGTGTCAAATTAGTCAGCTCGACGGGATTTTGAAGATGTCACAACTCATCATGATTGCATCTTGTTGAATTTCCAAGAAAAATAGTACTTTATGTGCTCAAACACACAACTGGTGTGACTTCAAATTTTGAAGCTCGATAACTTCGGCAAATGAGTACCAAATTCCTTAAAGAAAGTGTCAAATTAGTCAGCTCGACGGGATTTTGAAGATGTCACAACTCATCATGATTGCATCTTGTTGAATTTCCAAGAAAAATAGTACTTTATGTGCTCAAACACACAACGTGTGTGACTTTTCAAATTTTGAAGCTCGATAACTTCGGCAAATGAGTACCAAATTCCTTAAAGAAAGTGTCAAATTAATAAGCTCGACGAGGTTTTGACGATGACACAACACATCATGATTGCATCTTGTTGAATTTCAAGAAAAATAGTACTTTATGTGCTCAAACACACAACTTGTGTGACTTTCCAAAATTTTGATGCTCGATAACTTCGGCAAATGAGTACCAAATTCCTTAAAGAAAGTGTCACATTAATCAGCTCGACGGGATTTTGAAGATGTCACAACTCATCATGATTGCATCTTGTTGAATTTCCAAGAAAAATAGTACTTTATGTGCTCAAACACACAACTTGTGTGACTTTTCAAATTTTGAAGCTCGATAACTTCGGCAAATGTGGAACAAATTTCTTAAACAAAGTGTCAAATTAATCGGCTCGACGAGATTTTGAAGATGTCACAACACATCATGATTGCATCATGTTGAATTTCCAAGAAAAATAGTACTTTATGTGCTCAAACACACAACTGGTGTGACTTCAAATTTTGAAGCTCGATAACTTCGGCAAATGAGTACCAAATTCCTTAAAGAAAGTGTCAAATTAATAAGCTTGACGAGGTTTTGAAGATGACACAACACATCATGATTGCATCTTGTTGAATTTCCAAGAAAAATAGTACTTTATGTGCTCAAACACACAACTTGTGTGACTTTTCAAACTTTGAAGCTCGATAACTTCAGCAAATGTGGAACAAATTTCTTAAACAAAGTGTCAAATTAATCAGCTCGACGAGATTTTGAAGATGTCACAACTCATCATGATTGCATCTTGTTGAATTTCCAAGAAAAATAGTACTTTATGTGCTCCAACACACAACTTGTGTGACTTTTCAAACTTTGAAGCTCGATAACTTCGGCAAATGTGGAACAAATTTCTTAAACAAAGTGTCAAATTAATCAGCTCGACGAGATTTTGAAGATGACAAAACTCATCATTATTGCATCTTGTTGAATTTCCAAGAAAAATAGTACTTTATGTGCTCAAACACACAACTTGTGTGACTTTTCAAATTTTGATGCTCGATAACTTTGGCAAATGAGTACCAAATTCCTTAAAGAAAGTGTCAAATTAATCGGCTCGACGAGATTTTGAAGATGTCACAACACATCATGATTGCATCATGTTGAATTTCCAAGAAAAATAATACTTTATGTGCTCAAACACACAACTTGTGTGACTTTTCAAATTTTGATGCTCGATAACTTCGGCAAATGAGTACCAAATTCCTTAAAGAAAGTGTCACATTAATCAGCTCGACGAGATTTTGAAGATCTCACAACACATCATGATTGCATCTTGTTGAATTTCCAAGAAAAATAGTACTTTATGTGCTCAAACACACAACTTTTGAGACTTTTCAAATTTTGATGCTCGATAACTTCGGCAAATGAGTACCAAATTCCTTAAAGAAAGTGTCAAATTAGTCAGCTCGACGGGATTTTGAAGATGTCAAAACTCATCATGATTGCATCTTGTTGAATTTCCAAGAAAAATAGTACTTTATGTGCTCAAACACACAACTTGTGTGACTTTTCAAATTTTGATGCTCGATAACTTCGGCAAATAAGGACCAAATTTGTTAAACAAAGTGTCAAATTAATCAGCTCGACGATATTTTAAAGATGACACAACACATCATGATTGCATCTTGTTGAATTTCCAAGAAAAATAGTACTTTATGTGCTCAAACACACAACTTGTGTGACTTTTCAAATTTTGATGCTCGATAACTTGGGCAAATGAGTACCAAATTCCTTAAAGAAAGTGTCAAATTAATCAGCTCGACGGGATTTTGAAGATGTCAAAACTCATCATGATTGCATCTTGTTGAATTTCCAAGAAAAATAGTACTTTATGTGCTCAAACACACAACTTGTGTGACTTTTCAAACTTTGAAGCTCGATAACTTCGGCAAATGTGGAACAAATTTCTTAAACAAAGTGTCAAATTAATCAGCTCGACGAGATTTAGAAGATGTCAAAACTCATCATGATTGCATCTTGTTGAATTTCCAAGAAAAATAGTACTTTATGTGCTCAAACACACAACGTGTGTGACTTTTCAAATTTTGAAGCTCGATAACTTCGGCAAATGAGTACCAAATTCCTTAAAGAAAGTGTCAAATTAATAAGCTCGACGGGATTTTGAAGATGTCACAACTCATCATGATTGCATCTTGTTGAATTTCCAAGAAAAATAGTACTTTATGTGCTCAAACACACAACTTGTGTGACTTTTCAAATTTTGAAGCTCGATAACTTCGGCAAATGTGGAACAAATTTCTTAAACAAAGTGTCAAATTAATCGGCTCGACGAGATTTTGAAGATGTCACAACACATCATGATTGCATCATGTTGAATTTCCAAGAAAAATAATACTTTATGTGCTCAAACACACAACTTGTGTGACTTTTCAAATTTTGATGCCCGATAACTTCGGCAAATGAGTACCAAATTCCTTAAAGAAAGTGTCAAATTAATCAGCTCGACGAGATTTTGAAGATCTCACAACACATCATGATTGCATCTTGTTGAATTTCCAAGAAAAATAGTACTTTATGTGCTCAAACACACAACTTTTGAGACTTTTCAAATTTTGATGCTCGATAACTTCGGCAAATGAGTACCAAATTCCTTAAAGAAAGTGTCAAATTAATCAGCTCGACGGGATTTTGAAGATGTTACAACTCATCATGATTGCATCATGTTGAATTTCCAAGAAAAATAATACTTTATGTGCTCAAACACACAACTTGTGTGACTTTTCAAATTTTGAAGCTCGATAACTTCGGCAAATGAGTACCAAATTCCTTAAAGAAAGTGTCAAATTAATAAGCTTGACGAGGTTTTGAAGATGACACAACACATCATGATTGCATCTTGTTGAATTTCCAAGAAAAATAGTACTTTATGTGCTCAAACACACAACTTGTGTGACTTTTCAAACTTTGAAGCTCGATAACTTCAGCAAATGTGGAACAAATTTCTTAAACAAAGTGTCAAATTAATCAGCTCGACGAGATTTTGAAGATGTCACAACTCATCATGATTGCATCTTGTTGAATTTCCAAGAAAAATAGTACTTTATGTGCTCCAACACACAACTTGTGTCACTTTTCAAACTTTGAAGCTCGATAACTTCGGCAAATGTGGAACAAATTTCTTAAACAAAGTGTCAAATTAATCAGCTCGACGAGATTTTGAAGATGTCAAAACTCATCATGATTGCATCTTGTTGAATTTCCAAGAAAAATAGTACTTTATGTGCTCAAACACACAACTTGTGTGACTTTTCAAATTTTGATGCTCGATAACTTTGGCAAATGAGTACCAAATTCCTTAAAGAAAGTGTCAAATTAATCAGCTCGACGAGATTTTGAAGATGTCAAAACTCATCATGATTGCATCTTGTTGAATTTCCAAGAAAAATAGTACTTTATGTGCTCAAACACACAGCTTGTGTGACTTTTCAAATTTTGAAGCTCGATAACTTCGGCAAATAAGTACCAAATTCCTTAAAGAAAGTGTCAAATTAGTCAGCTCGACGGGATTTTGAAGATGTCACAACTCATCATGATTGCATCTTGTTGTATTTCCAAGAAAAATAGTACTTTATGTGCTCAAACACACAACTGGTGTGACTTCAAATTTTGAAGCTCGATAACTTCGGCAAATAAGTACCAAATTCCTTAAAGAAAGTGTCAAATTAGTCAGCTCGACGGGATTTTGAAGATGTCACAACTCATCATGATTGCATCTTGTTGTATTTCCAAGAAAAATAGTACTTTATGTGCTCAAACACACAACTTGTGTGACTTTTCAAATTTTGAAGCTCGATAACTTCGGCAAATGAGTACCAAATTCCTTAAAAAAAGTGTCAAATTAATCGGCTCGACGAGATTTTGAAGATCTCACAACACATCATGATTACATATTGTTGAATTTCCAAGAAAAATAGTACTTTATGTGCTCAAACACACAACTTTTGAGACTTTTCAAATTTTGATGCTCGATAACTTCGGCAAATGAGTACCAAATTCCTTAATGAAAGTGTCAAATTAGTCAGCTCGACGGGATTTTGAAGATGTCACAACTCATCATGATTGCATCTTGTTGAATTTCCAAGAAAAATAGTACTTTATGTGCTCAAACACACAACTGGTGTGACTTCAAATTTTGAAGCTCGATAACTTCGGCAAATGAGTACCAAATTCCTTAAAGAAAGTGTCAAATTAGTCAGCTCGACGGGATTTTGAAGATGTCACAACTCATCATGATTGCATCTTGTTGAATTTCCAAGAAAAATAGTACTTTATGTGCTCAAACACACAACTGGTGTGACTTTTCAAATTTTGAAGCTCGATAACTTCGGCAAATGAGTACCAAATTCCTTAATGAAAGTGTCAAATTAATCAGCTCGACGGGATTTTGAAGATGTCACAACTCATCATGATTGCATCTTGTTGAATTTCCAAGAAAAATAGTACTTTATGTGCTCAAACACACAACTTGTGTGACTTTTCAAATTTTGATGCTCGATAACTTCGGCAAATGAGGACCAAATTTGTTAAACAAAATGTCAAATTATTCGGCTCGACGAGATTTTGAAGATCTCACAACACATCATGATTACATATTGTTGAATTTCCAAGAAAAATAGTACTTTATGTGCTCAAACACACAACTTGTGTGACTTTTCAAATTTTGATGCTCGATAACTTCGGCAAATGAGTACCAAATTCCTTAAAGAAAGTGTCAAATTAGTCAGCTCGACGGGATTTTGAAGATGTCACAACTCATCATGATTGCATCTTGTTGAATTTCCAAGAAAAATAGTACTTTATGTGCTCAAACACACAACTAGTGTGACTTCAAATTTTGAAGCTCGATAACTTCGGCAAATGAGTACCAAATTCCTTAAAGAAAGTGTCAAATTAATCAGCTCGACGGGATTTTGAAGATGTCACAACTCATCATGATTGCATCTTGTTGAATTTCCAAGAAAAATAGTACTTTATATGCTCAAACACACAACTTGTGTGACTTTTCAAATTTTGATGCTCGATAACTTCGGCAAATAAGGACCAAATTTGTTAAACAAAGTGTCAAATTAATCAGCTCGACGATATTTTAAAGATGACACAACACATCATGATTGCATCTTGTTGAATTTCCAAGAAAAATAATACTTTATGTGCTCAAACACACAACTTGTGTGACTTTCCAAAATTTTGATGCTCGATAACTTCGGCAAATGAGTACCAAATTCCTTAAAGAAAGTGTCACATTAATCAGCTCGACGGGATTTTGAAGATGTCACAACTCATCATGATTGCATCTTGTTGAATTTCCAAGAAAAATAGTACTTTATGTGCTCAAACACACAATTTGTGTGACTTTTCAAATTTTGATGCTCGATAACTTCGGCAAATGAGTACCAAATTCCTTAAAGAAAGTGTCAAATTAATCAGCTCGACGAGATTTTGAAGATCTCACAACACATCATGATTGCACCTTGTTGAATTTCCAAGAAAAATAGTACTTTATGTGCTCAAACACACAACTTGTGTGACTTTTCAAATTTTGAAGCTCGATAACTTCGGCAAATGAGGACCAAATTTGTTAAACAAAGTGTCAAATTAATCGGCTCGACGAGATTTTGAAGATCTCACAACACATCATGATTACATATTGTTGAATTTACAAGAAAAATAGTACTTTATGTGCTCAAACACACAACTTGTGTGACTTTTCAAACTTTGAAGCTCGATAACTTCGGCAAATGAGGACCAAATTTGTTAAACAAAGTGTCAAATTAATCAGCTCGACGAGATTTTAAAGATGACACAACAAATCATGATTGCATCTTGTTGAATTTCCAAGAAAAATAGTACTTTATGTGCTCAAACACACAACTTGTGTGACTTTTCAAACTTTGACGCTCGATAACATCGGCAAATGTGGAACAAATTTCTTAAACAAAGTGTCAAATTAATCGGCTCGACGAGATTTTGAATATGTCACAACACATCATGATTGCATCTTGTTGAATTTCCAAGAAAAATAGTACTTTATGTGCTCAAACACACAACTTGTGTGACTTTTCAAATTTTGAAGCTCGATAACTTCGGCAAATGAGTACCAAATTTCTTAAACAAAGTGTCAAATTTGACAATTTTGTTCAAATCGTCTCCTTTTGGCAAAATAAGCATAATAAGGCCTTAAACGGCAAATCGTCAATTTGGCTCTAATAGAAGCGGCACTTTTTGTCCAAATCTTACGATTTGGCGTTATCTCGCAAACGCTACAACCAATTTTGTTCAAATCGTCTCCTTTTGGCAAAATAAGCATAATAAGGCCTTAAACGGCAAATCGTCAATTTGGCTCTAATAGAAGCGGCACTTTTTGTCCAAATCGCACAATTTGACGATATCTCGCAAACGCTACAACCAATTTTGTTCAAATCGTCTCCTTTTGGCAAAATAAGCATAATAAGGCCTTAAACGGCAAATCGTCAATTTGGCTCTAATAGAAGCGGCACTTTTTGGCCAAATCGCACAATTTGGCGATATCTCGCAAACGCTACAACCAATTTTGTTCAAATCGTCTCCTTTTGGCAAAATAAGCATAATAAGGCCTTAAACGGCAAATCGTCAATTTGGCTCTAATAGAAGCGGTACTTTTTGGCCAAATCGCACAATTTGGCGATATCTCGCAAACGCTACAACCAATTTTGTTCAAATCGTCTCCTTTTGGCAAAATATGCATAATAAGGCCTTAAACGGCAAATCGTCAATTTGGCTCTAATAGAAGCGGCACTTTTTGTCCAAATCGCACAATTTGGCGATATCTCGGAAGCGCTACAACCAATTTTGTTCAAATCGTCTCCTTTTGGCAAAATAAGCATAATAAGGCCTTAAACGGCAAATCGTCAATTTGGCTCTAATAGAAGCGGCACTTTTTGTCCAAATCGCACAATTTGGCGTTATCTCGCAAACGCTACAACCAATTTTGTTCAAATCGTCTCCTTTTGGCAAAATAAGCATAATAAGGCCTTAAACGGCAAATCGTCAATTTGGCTCTAATAGAAGCGGCACTTTTTGTCCAAATCTTACGATTTGGCGTTATCTCGCAAACGCTACAACCAATTTTGTTCAAATCGTCTCCTTTTGGCAAAATAAGCATAATAAGGCCTTAAACGGCAAATCGTCAATTTGGCTCTAATAGAAGCGGCACTTTTTGGCCAAATCGCACAATTTGGCGATATCTCGCAAACACTACAACCAATTTTGTTCAAATCGTCTCCTTTTGGCAAAATAAGCATAATAAGGCCTTAAACGGCAAATCGTCAATTTGGCTCTAATAGAAGCGGCACTTTTTGTCCAAATCTTACGATTTGGCGTTATCTCGCAAACGCTACAACCAATTTTGTTCAAATCGTCTCCTTTTGGCAAAATATGCATAATAAGGCCTTAAACGGCAAATCGTCAATTTGGCTCTAATAGAAACGGCACTTTTTGTCCAAATCGCACAATTTGGCGTTATCTCGCAAACGCTACAACCAATTTTGTTCAAATCGTCTCCTTTTGGCAAAATAAGCATAATAAGGCCTTAAACGGCAAATCGTCAATTTGGCTCTAATAGAAGCGGCACTTTTTGTCCAAATCTTACGATTTGGCGTTATCTCGCAAACGCTACAACCAATTTTGTTCAAATCGTCTCCTTTTGGCAAAATAAGCATAATAAGGCCTTAAACGGCAAATCGTCAATTTGGCTCTAATAGAAGCGGCACTTTTTGGCCAAATCGCACAATTTGGCGATATCTCGCAAACACTACAACCAATTTTGTTCAAATCGTCTCCTTTTGGCAAAATAAGCATAATAAGGCCTTAAACGGCAAATCGTCAATTTGGCTCTAATAGAAGCGGCACTTTTTGTCCAAATCTTACGATTTGGCGTTATCTCGCAAACGCTACAACCAATTTTGTTCAAATCGTCTCCTTTTGGCAAAATAAGCATAATAAGGCCTTAAACGGCAAATCGTCAATTTGGCTCTAATAGAAGCGGCACTTTTTGGCCAAATCGCACAATTTGGCGATATCTCGCAAACGCTACAACCAATTTTGTTCAAATCGTCTCCTTTTGGCAAAATAAGCATAATAAGGCCTTAAACGGCAAATCGTCAATTTGGCTCTAATAGAATCGGCACTTTTTGACCAAAAAGTGTAAATCGTATGATTTCGTACTATTTCCGT
This sequence comes from Euwallacea fornicatus, assembly GCF_040115645.1. Taxonomy (NCBI): domain Eukaryota; kingdom Metazoa; phylum Arthropoda; class Insecta; order Coleoptera; family Curculionidae; genus Euwallacea; species Euwallacea fornicatus. Next base: position 107,366 of record NW_027096069.1, on the reverse strand, counting down.
CATTCTTAACAATACTGAGCTTAAAAATAGTCTAATCCGTGAAATCGGAGAGTTTCGTAGGAAAATGCCCGAAAGCCACGATTTGGCGATATTTCGCCAACGCTACAACCAATTTTGTTCAATTCGTCTCCTTTTGGCAAAATAAGCATAATAAGGCCTTAAACGGCAAATCGTCAATTTGGCTCTAATAGAAGCGGCACTTTTTGGCCAAATCGCACAATTTGGCGATATCTCGCAAACGCTACAACCAATTTTGTTCAAATCGTCTCCTTTTGGCAAAATATGCATAATAAGGCCTTAAACGGCAAATCGTCAATTTGGCTCTAATAGAAGCGGCACTTTTTGGCCAAATCGCACAATTTGGCGATATCTCGCAAACGCTACAACCAATTTTGTTCAAATCGTCTCCTTTTGGCAAAATATGCATAATAAGGCCTTAAACGGCAAATCGTCAATTTGGCTCTAATAGAAGCGGCACTTTTTGTCCAAATCTTACGATTTGGCGTTATCTCGCAAACGCTACAACCAATTTTGTTCAAATCGTCTCCTTTTGGCAAAATAAGCATAATAAGGCCTTAAACGGCAAATCGTCAATTTGGCTCTAATAGAAGCGGCACTTTTTGGCCAAATCGCACAATTTGGCGATATCTCGCAAACGCTACAACCAATTTTGTTCAATTCGTCTCCTTTTGGCAAAATAAGTATAATAAGGCCTTAAACGGCAAATCGTCAATTTGGCTCTAATAGAAGCGGCACTTTTTGTCCAAATCTTACGATTTGGCGTTATCTCGCAAACGCTACAACCAATTTTGTTCAAATCGTCTCCTTTTGGCAAAATATGCATAATAAGGCCTTAAATGGCAAATCGTCAATTTGGCTCTAATAGAAGCGGCACTTTTTGGCCAAATCGCACAATTTGGCGATATCTCGGAAGCTCTACAACCAATTTTGTTCAAATCGTCTCCTTTTGGCAAAATAAGCATAATAAGGCCTTAAACGGCAAATCGTCAATTTGGCTCTAATAGAAGCGGCACTTTTTGTCCAAATCGCACAATTTGGCGATATCTCGCAAACGCTACAACCAATTTTGTTCAAATCGTCTCCTTTTGGCAAAATAAGCATAATAAGGCCTTAAACGGCAAATCGTCAATTTGGCTCTAATAGAAGCGGCACTTTTTGACCAAAAAGTGTAAATCGTATGATTTCGTGCTATTTCCGTCATTCTTAACAATACTGAGCTTAAAAATAGTCTAATCCGTGAAATCGGAGAGTTTCGTAGGAAAATGCCCGAAAGCCACGATTTGGCGATATTTCGCCAACGCTACAACCAATTTTGTTCAAATCGTCTCCTTTTGGCAAAATATGCATAATAAGGCCTTAAACGGCAAATCGTCAATTTGGCTCTAATAGAAGCGGCACTTTTTGGCCAAATCGCACAATTTGGCGATATCTCGCAAACGCTACAACCAATTTTGTTCAAATCGTCTCCTTTTGGCAAAATATGCATAATAAGGCCTTAAACGGCAAATCGTCAATTTGGCTCTAATAGAAGCGGCACTTTTTGTCCAAATCTTACGATTTGGCGTTATCTCGCAAACGCTACAACCAATTTTGTTCAAATCGTCTCCTTTTGGCAAAATATGCATAATAAGGCCTTAAACGGCAAATCGTCAATTTGGCTCTAATAGAAGCGGCACTTTTTGGCCAAATCGCACAATTTGGCGATATCTCGCAAACGCTACAACCAATTTTGTTCAAATCGTCTCCTTTTGGCAAAATAAGCATAATAAGGCCTTAAACGGCAAATCGTCAATTTGGCTCTAATAGAAGCAGCACTTTTTGTCCAAATCGCACAAATTGGCGATATCTCGGAAACGCTACAACCAATTTTGTTCAAATCGTCTCCTTTTGGCAAAATAACCATAATAAGGCGTTAAACGGCAAATCGTCAATTTGGCTCTAATAGAAGCGGCACTTTTGGTCCAAATCTTACGATTTGGCGTTATCTCGCAAACGCTACAACCAATTTTGTTCAAATCGTCTCCTTTTGGCAAAATAAGCATAATAAGGCCTTAAACGGCAAATCGTCAATTTGGCTCTAATAGAAGCGGCACTTTTGGTCCAAATCTTACGATTTGGCGTTATCTCGCAAACGCTACAACCAATTTTGTTCAAATCGTCTCCTTTTGGCAAAATAAGCATAATAAGGCCTTAAACGGCAAATTGTCAATTTGGCTCTAATAGAAGCGGCACTTTTTGACCAAAAAGTGTAAATCGTATGATTTCGTGCTATTTCCGTCATTCTTAACAATACTGAGCTTAAAAATAGTCTAATCCGTGAAATCGGAGAGTTTCGTAGGAAAATGCCCGAAAGCCACGATTTGGCGATATTTCGCCAACGCTACAACCAATTTTGTTCAAATCGTCTCCTTTTGGCAAAATAAGCATAATAAGGCCTTAAACGGCAAATCGTCGATTTGGCTCTAATAGAAGCGGCACTTTTTGTCCAAATCTTACGATTTGGCGTTATCTCGCAAACGCTACAACCAATTTTGTTCAAATCGTCTCCTTTTGGCAAAATAAGCATAATAAGGCCTTAAACGGCAAATCGTCGATTTGGCTCTAATAGAAGCGGCACTTTTTGTCCAAATCTTACGATTTGGCGTTATCTCGCAAACGCTACAACCAATTTTGTTCAAATCGTCTCCTTTTGGCAAAATAAGCATAATAAGGCCTTAAACGGCAAATCGTCAATTTGGCTCTAATAGAAGCGGCACTTTTTGTCCAAATCTTACGATTTGGCGTTATCTCGCAAACGCTACAACCAATTTTGTTCAAATCGTCTCATTTTGGCAAAATAAGCATAATAAGGCCTTAAACGGCAAATCGTCAATTTGGCTCTAATAGAAGCGGCACTTTTTGGCCAAATCGCACAATTTGTCGATATCTCGCAAACGCTACAACCAATTTTGTTCAAATCGTCTCCTTTTGGCAAAATAAGCATAATAAGGCCTTAAACGGCAAATCGTCAATTTGGCTCTAATAGAAGCGGCACTTTTTGGCCAAATCGCACAATTTGGCGATATCTCGCAAACGCTACAACAAATTTTGTTCAAATCGTCTCCTTTTGGCAAAATAAGCATAATAAGGCCTTAAACGGCAAATCGTCAATTTGGCTCTAATAGAAGCGGCACTTTTTGGCCAAATCGCACAATTTGGCGATATCTCGCAAACGCTACAACCAATTTTGTTCAAATCGTCTCCTTTTGGCAAAATAAGCATAATAAGGCCTTAAACGGCAAATCGTCAATTTGGCTCTAATAGAAGCGGCACTTTTTGTCCAAATCTTACGATTTGGCGTTATCTCGCAAACGCTACAACCAATTTTGTTCAAATCGTTTCCTTTTGGCAAAATAAGCATAATAAGGCCTTAAACGGCAAATCGTCAATTTGGCTCTAATAGAAGCGGCACTTTTTGACCAAAAAGTGTAAATCGTATGATTTCGTGCTATTTCCGTCATTCTTAACAATACTGAGCTTAAAAATAGTCAAATCCGTGAAATCGGAGAGTTTCGTAGGAAAATTCCCGAAAACCACGATTTGGCGATATTTCGCCAACGCTACAACCAATTTTGTTCAATTCGTCTCCTTTTGGCAAAATAAGCATAATAAGGCCTTAAACGGCAAATCGTCAATTTGGCTCTAATAGAAACGGCACTTTTTGTCCAAATCTTACGATTTGGCGTTATCTCGCAAACGCTACAACCAATTTTGTTCAAATCGTCTCCTTTTGGCAAAATAAGCATAATAAGGCCTTAAACGGCAAATCGTCAATTTGGCTCTAATAGAAGCGGCACTTTTTGTCCAAATCTTACGATTTGGTGTTATCTCGCAAACGCTACAACCAATTTTGTTCAAATCGTCTCCTTTTGGCAAAATAAGCATAATAAGGCCTTAAACGGCAAATCGTCAATTTGGCTCTAATAGAAACGGCACTTTTTGTCCAAATCTTACGATTTGGCGTTATCTCGCAAACGCTACAACCAATTTTGTTCAAATCGTCTCCTTTTGGCAAAATAAGCATAATAAGGCCTTAAACGGCAAATCGTCAATTTGGCTCTAATAGAAGCGGCACTTTTTGGCCAAATCGCACAATTTGGCGATATCTCGCAAACGCTACAACGAATTTTGTTCAAATCGTCTCCTTTTGGCAAAATATGCATAATAAGGCCTTAAACGGCAAATCGTCAATTTGGCTCTAATAGAAGCGGCACTTTTTGGCCAAATCGCACAATTTGGCGATATCTCGCAAACGCTACAACCAATTTTGTTCAAATCGTCTCCTTTTGGCAAAATAAGCATAATAAGGCCTTAAACGGCAAATCGTCAATTTGGCTCTAATAGAAGCGGCACTTTTTGACCAAAAAGTGTAAATCGTATGATTTCGTGCTATTTCCGTCATTCTTAACAATACTGAGCTTAAAAATAGTCAAATCCGTGAAATCGGAGAGTTTCGTAGGAAAATGCCCGAAAACCACGATTTGGCGATATTTCGCCAACGCTACAACCAATTTTGTTCAAATCGTCTCCTTTTGGCAAAATAAGCATAATAAGGCCTTAAACGGCAAATCGTCAATTTGGCTCTAATAGAAGCGGCACTTTTTGTCCAAATCGCACAATTTGGCGTTATCTCGCAAACGCTACAACCAATTTTGTTCAAATCGTCTCCTTTTGGCAAAATAAGCATAATAAGGCCTTAAACGGCAAATCGTCGATTTGGCTCTAATAGAAGCGGCACTTTTTGTCCAAATCGCACAATTTGGCGTTATCTCGCAAACGCTACAACCAATTTTGTTCAAATCGTCTCCTTTTGGCAAAATAAGCATAATAAGGCCTTAAACGGCAAATCGTCAATTTGGCTCTAATAGAAGCGGCACTTTTTTGCCAAATCTTATGATTTGGCGTTATCTCGCAAACGCTACAACCAATTTTGTTCAAATCGTCTCCTTTTGGCAAAATAAGCATAATAAGGCCTTAAACGGCAAATCGTCAATTTGGCTCTAATAGAAGCGGCACTTTTTGGCCAAATCGTACAATTTGGCGATATTTCGCAAAGGCTACAACAAATTTTGTTCAAATCGTCTCCTTTTGGCAAAATAATCATAATAAGGCCTTAAACGGCAAATCGTCAATTTGGCTCTAATAGAAGCGAGTTATGGGACGACTACGAGTGACGTCGACACAAAGGAGCTGACTAGACAAGACTCTGACTATTTAACGCAACGCGACTATTGTTAAGAGCAGATTGTATTCAGATTGTATTCAGATTGTATTCATAATTAATTCAGATTATATTATAATTATTGTTCTTAGTTTTTTGTGTTTTAAAAATTAAAAATAAATTTTTTTTAAGAATCTCGCTGTTTCCTGTGACTTAAGTGGCGCAGTCGTTCGGATTAATTTCGGAACTCAGTACGAATCGATCGTATTGAATTTTTCGTTTCAACGATTAACCGAAGAACCCACATTTTTCAACGTCGGTCAACAGACAGAGTGAAGTTTCCAGAAATCGAAAATTCCTCTCTATCGAAGAGCTGTCAAGAAGTTGCCCGAACCAAAATACCCCGGTTGCTGAGACCACATCGCTGAGCAACGCAAGGAAAGCTTAGAGGAGACGCCCCGAAGCAGTTCCTTATAGATGATCAGGATCAGCCTATTAATCGCGTAAGTGAATTTGATTTATGTCTGAAATCGAAGAAGTTGCTAAACAAATATCAAACCTTAGTTTGAATATTGCAACGCCTTTAACTGACTCTGCCTCTGTAATTAAAGAAGATTTCACAATGTCCCAATTCAAACCTGAATATTTAAGTTGCGTCCCGACTTTTGATGGGAACCCTAATGATTTAAATAGATACATTTCGATATGCCAATCTTTAATTGACAATTTCTATGACCAAACAAACCCTGCAAACTTTCAAAATACTTATTTAATAAACTCGCTTATCAGCAAACTCACGGGCAATGCTAAACTAGTAATAAATATACAAAACGTTAATAAATGGGATGATTTAAAAAACGTTTTGCAACGTAACTTTGCTGATCAGAGAGATGAGACTTGCTTAAATAGAGATTTAGTTTTAATGAAACAACAGCCTCATGAAAAACCTTTTGAATTTTATGATAGAATTTTACACATTCTGAATTTGTTGTGCTCGTATGTTGATTCGCATGAAAATTTGGTACAATCTAGGACTTTGAAAAGGAACCTATACAATGAGTTGGCTCTAAAAACCTTCCTATCTGGGCTCAGAGAACCCTTGGGTACTACCATAAGGTGCATGAGACCAGTCAATTTGGCACAAGCCTTACAGTTTGTCACCCAAGAAAACAATACACAATATTTCCAAAACCAACCACGACCCGGCCCAACATTTCAACAAAATCACATTAATCGTCCAAGACCAACATTCTTTAAATCATCTCCGAATTTTCAACCCCCAAATAATTCATTTCGACCCACATTTTCGCCGTCATCAATGAACGCAAGACCTAACTTTAACGGTCAAAGGGCCGGAACCTTCTCAAACTCTCGGACCTTTAGACGACCCAACAGTCAAAGTAATGTATTCAGACCAAACCCATTCCGACAGTTGCCACCCCCTACACCTATGTCAGGAATCTCACAGTCCGTACAGAGACCATTACCGAATAATTCTACAGCCAGTCCAAGATATCAACCCCCTAAATATACTGTCGAAGAGTTGTACAACACAGAAGCCCAAAATTCATCAACACTTTGTCAAAATAGGGAAGAATACGAATATGGCCAATATCCCCACTTTGAAGAGCAAGATTGGGACCAACCAAATTATTATCAGTATGATGATATGCACTTCACAGAGCCTGAGGTCCATGATAGTACTAATAACCCAAAAACTGAAAATAACCCCTATCATACCCAAATAAATCAACAGGAAAATTTTTCCAAAGCGCCTCCCAAAATGAGGAAAAAATAGAGGAAACCGTAATAGATTTGAACTTCTCTAATCTTAGTAATCTCTGTTATGTAATTTTTCCCGAAACAAATTTAAAAATTCTAATTGATTCTGGTTCCACCCGTTCCTTTATGAACCCAGATATTGTGAAAAAACTATATCCTAATCGAATTATTAACGACCCTTTTGTAGTATCTACCGTGTTTCATAAGTCCACCCATAATCATAGTGCGAAAATCCCGGCTTCTAGAATATTCAACTTGCCGCAAAACACAGATCTCAAATTTTACCTCTTCAAATTCCACAAATCGTTCGACGGACTTCTAGGAATCGACAACTTGAAAATACTCCAAGCCAGCATTGACCTTGTAAACGATTGCATTCTCACACCAGTCGCTCGTATCAAGTTACACTTCCACGAAACGCAACCTGAGTCGAATTGTATCACGATCGCACCTCGAGTCGAGCAAGTAATACGAGTAAGGACATCCGTCGGGAACGGCGATATCATAATACCACATCAAAAACTACAGAGTTGCGAAATTCCAGAATGTTTATCCACTGCTAAGAATGGCCTCGCTTATACGACAATTTTGAACAACACGTGTGAACCAGTAACATTAAACCTTTCCGATACGTTTGAAGTAGAACAATTTGACCCAAAAGAATTAGAAGAAATAGATCTTAATAATTTCGACGATGATGAAAGAAACTCTGAATTAGACCTATCAAAATTTCGAACCGATCACCTAAACGAAGAAGAGTATAACCAACTTTTGAAGTTAATCAAAGAATATTCGGATATATTTTACAACGAGAATGATCCCTTAACTTTTACTAATAGAATTAAACACCGTATTAAAACCTCAGATGAGATCCCAGTGTATAGTAAATCATACCGATATCCCTTCATACATAGAACGGAAGTAGAAAGGCAAATTAAAAAAATGCTGGACCAACGAATCATTAGGCCCAGTCACTCACCATGGAATGCACCCATTTGGGTAGTTCCGAAAAAGGAGGACGCATCAGGAATCAAAAAATGGAGAGTAGTCGTCGACTTAAGAGGACTAAATTCCAAGACACTGGACGACAAGTACCCGCTACCAAATATCACAGACTTGTTAGACAAATTGGGAAAATGCCAGTATTTTTCGACATTAGACTTGGCGAGCGGGTTCCACCAGATTCAAATGCATGAGGACGATATCGAAAAAACCGCGTTTAGTACAGAAAATGGGCATTATGAATTCTTGCGCATGCCCTTTGGACTAAAAAACGCGCCAGCCACGTTTCAGAGGGTTATGGACAATATCCTCAGAGGGCTGCAGAATGAAAAATGCTTAGTATATCTAGATGACATAATTGTGTTTTCCACTTCTCTACAAGAACATCTAGAACGCTTGAGAAATGTTTTTAATAGATTGCGAGAATCCGGATTTAAAATACAGCTAGATAAGTCAGAATTTTTGCGAAAAGAAGTGGCCTACTTAGGACACGTCGTTACGCGCGAAGGAGTGAAGCCGAATCCTGACAAAATCGAGGCAATCAAGAGATTCCCCATTCCTAAGACAACAAAACAAATTAAAGGGTTCTTAGGATTGCTCGGTTATTACCGAAGATTCATAAAAGATTTTGCTAGGATAACGAAACCGCTAACGAAATGCCTAAAAAAGGGCGCTAAAATAGAACATAACCAAGAATTCGTATCCTGTTTTGAGCTGTGCAAAACTCTTCTGATGAACGAGCCTATCTTGCAGTATCCGGACTTTTCCCAACCGTTCAATCTCACAACAGACGCAAGTAACGTAGCGCTAGGAGCTGTCTTGTCGCAAGGTCCAATAGGACGAGATTTACCTATAGCTTATGCGTCTAGGACCCTAAACGATACAGAAAGGAACTACTCAACAACGGAAAAGGAATTATTAGGAATCGTGTGGGCCACAAAGTATTTCCGCCCCTATATATTCGGCAGGAAAATAAACCTTATAACGGACCACAAGCCCTTGCAGTGGCTCTTCTCGCTAAAGGACGCCAATTCAAAACTTACAAGATGGAGAATTAAACTAGAGGAGTATGATTACAATATTATATATAAAAAGGGAAAGTTGAATACGAATGCGGACGCCCTTTCGAGAATAGAACTACATACAAAAGAAACAAACGACTTCTCACTGGTTGAATATATGGAAGAATTCAATAGGCAATTACAACAAGAAACGAGAGCCTCGACATCCAAAAATAATGACAAGACAGACCAGGACTCGACAGCCGCGCAAGTGGATGAAACTGAAGTCATGGACGTTGACCCACCAGCACCTGAACAAGAACCGGAAAACGACAGGATGACTGTACATACCAACGCAAGCGAAGACCCTATTGTTGGCATCCCGATAAGTGACACCGCGGTAAACTATGGGGCAAATCAAGCTATTATCTCCTCGGTATTACACTCACCTGCCAAAACAAGAATCAAGGTTCTCTTCGGAGGAAAAAGGAGATATCACGTCCAACTCTCGAGAGATAAGTTCGAAGACGACATTAGGAAATTCATCCAAGAATTCATCGTACCCTACAAACAGCATCACTTATATTTCGAAAATCCAGAAATTTATGAACCATTTTGTGAAGTAGTGAGGAAGACCTTCAAATGGCCATGCCTAAAAATGAAACGTTGTCTGAAAAAATTGTTAGACGTAGAAACCAAAGAAGACATCCCTGAAATCATTCAAAAGTATCACGAGTCAAAAACAAACCACCGCGGAATCGACGAAACCTGGGAAAAAATCAAACAAATTTACTATTGGCCAAATCAAAAATGCTCAATTCAAACATACATAAATAACTGCCAAATATGTCAGAAAGGAAAGTACGAACGCCACCCTATCCACGTGGAGATGAATCTAACGCCGACAGCTTCGCGACCTTTCGAGATAGTCCATTTAGATACCCTCACGCTCGAAAATACGAAATTTGTAACAATAATCGATGCTTTCTCTAAATATGCACAAGCGTATCCTCTAGCAAATCTTTCAGCTACAGAAATCGTAGATAAGTTGCTTCTCTTCTTTTCACATCATCAAATCCCTTCGCAAATAGTAGTTGATAACGGGGCCGAGTTTAAAAATGCTACAGTAACGGAACTCTTAACATTGCACAAAGTTAAAATCCACTTTTGTTCCCCGAATCACCCAAAATCAAACGGAATGGTGGAGCGCCTACACTCCACATTACAGGAACATATACGCCTACTAAATCAGCAAGATTTCTCGGAAAATACCATCACACAAAAAATGGTATACGCAATTTTGGCCTATAATAACTCCATACACTCAGCTACAAAAATGAAACCCGTAGATGTCATAAATGGCCACATATCACCCAGTGACCCTTTCGATATAAAACTCGATCAATTACTGTTAACAGAATACGTCAATGTACATAAAGAAAAGGCACGATTACTCTATGCGGACATTAACCAAAAACTCGCAGACAATAAAGGAAAACTGGTAACAAAAATCAATGAAACTCGCGAAAGTCCTAATGAATTCGAAAATCAACAACAGGTATACATCAAAAAACATTCTAGGCAAAAATTATCTGATAAATTTACCGGTCCAGAAAAAATAAAAAACATCCGTAAAGATAGAAAGACGGTTGAAACAGAGTCACGCCAAAAGATCCATATGGACAACTTAAAACGACCGTTTCGAAATAAGTACAGCTTCGACTAAAAATAAAAATATTCATTTCAGCCTTTCGGCGGGCATATTCGCAGAAGAAAGCCGAATAACCCTAAGACAATTGGACGAAAACCTTGGAATTTTACCCTACAAACTTGGACAAGCAAAACTTACAGTACAGACGCACAAATTGATACATTACTATGACTTGAATCCTATTATAGAGGAAGCCAACAAACTAGACAACAAGACTCAAACCATCTCAAACTCCCTCGTATTAAACACAGACTATTATAATAATTGCGCTAATTATCTCAAAATATTGAATTTAACACAAAGGAGAGTAGAGAGAAAAATTAATCAGATCATACCTCATCCCCAAAGATCTAAAAGAGGTCTAATCAATGTAGCAGGTTCAATTTTCAAAGCCATAACCGGTAATTTGGATGCCAATGACGGAATCCACTACGAAAACTTGATAAACGAACTACAACAAAATCAGAATACACTAAAAATTAGTATCCAAAAACAAAACTCAATCTCTCTCAGCGTAATCGAGAATTTCAATCTAACCATTTATCAAATGAGGAAAAATATGGAAATAATGGAGAAACGTATCAAACAAATAGGATACATGACACAGGAAACAGCCTCCAAAGAAAATATGTATTTCATTAAAGATATACTAATTCAAATAATCAATCTCTACGAGATAATCGATTCAATGCTACAAGACATTGAAACCTCTATCACATTTGCCAAACTAGGAACCTTCCATCCCAGCATAATGGAAACTGCGAATTTGTTCCTAGAATTAAAGAAACTAGAGATTAAAGTAAAACCTCAAAACCTTCCTCTGCAGATAACCTTAGAAAATATTCTCGAATACGAAAAAATTATAGAAGTTGAAAGTTTTATTTTAAATGGTAGAATCACTTATCTATTAAACATTCCATTAACAAATCTCGATAATTTCGATTACTATCATCTCTACTCAATACCTGTCAGACGTCAGAGTCAATTCAGGGCAGTCATACCTCGCGGAAAATACCTAATACTGAATCAAAATCACTACGCCTACCCGGAAGAAGCATGCAAAAGAACATCCCAAAACCTGTTCATCTGTAAACCCGAAATCCTAGAAGAAACAAGCGAGAATGGTCCCTGCGAAACACAATTGTTAAATTCATTGCAAGCCAGTGCAAATTGCCAAAAAATCGATGTCACCATTACTCGGGCAATAGCTAATCGGATAGATTCGTCAGACAGATGGGTCCTGATAATGCCGACAGAAAAGACTATCAAGTTAAAGTGTAATGGTCAAGAAGAATACAAAAGGATATCAGGAAGCTTTCTCCTAACCGTACCCGAAGAATGCCGAGCTGAAGGAGAAGATATAGTAATCAATAACGATCGCTCAACAACCGCCGCGAACGAGCCAATAACGTTCCCCAGGCTAGAAGACCAACCACCAAAACTCCCGCACTTGGACCTGAACTTCCACCTTCAAGAAGTGAAACTCGATGAACTCCACAGACTTAAAAGTGAAATTCAAGAAAATAACCCTGAATTATTGTATAACCCAGTTTCAACCCCTCCTAGCTTATGGACAATACTAATTTATGTCATGTTGATAATAATAATAGTATATACACTGTATAAAAGGTTAGCCCAGAGACGAATACCACCAACGCCCACTGAGAGAGAATCCATTAACCCAATCCTAAACCTACCCCGTAGCCAGGGTAGCTCAATTTGAGAAGGGAGGAGTTATGGGACGACTACGAGTGACGTCGACACAAAGGAGCTGACTAGACAAGACTCTGACTATTTAACGCAACGCAACTATTGTTAAGGAGCAGATTGATTGTATTCAGATTGTATTCATAATTAATTCAGATTATATTGTTCCTAGTTTTTGTGTTTTAAAAAGTAAAAATAAATTTTTTTTTAAGAATCCCGCTGTTTCCTGTGACTTAAGTAGCGGCACTTTTTGGCCAAATCGCACAATTTGGCGATATCTCGCAAACGCTACAACCAATTTTGTTCAAATCGTCTCCTTTTGGCAAAATAAGCATAATAAGGCCTTAAACGGCAAATCGTCAATTTGGCTCTAATAGAAGCGGCACTTTTTGTCCAAATCGCACAAATTGGCGATATCTCGGAAACGCTACAACCAATTTTGTTCAAATCGTCTCCTTTTGGCAAAATAAGCATAATAAGGCCTTAAACGGCAAATCGTCAATTTGGCTCTAATAGAAGCGGCACTTTTTGTCCAAATCGCACAATTTGGCGATATCTCGGAAACGCTACAACCAATTTTGTTCAATTCGTCTCCTTTTGGCAAAATAAGCATAATAAGGCCTTAAACGGCAAATCGTCAATTTGGCTCTAATAGAAGCGGCACTTTTGGTCCAAATCTTACGATTTGGCGTTATCTCGCAAACGCTACAACCAATTTTGTTCAAATCGTCTCCTTTTGGCAAAATAAACGTAATAAGGCCTTAAACGGCAAATCGTCAATTTGGCTCTAATAGAAGCGGCACTTTTTGACCAAAAAGTGTAAATCGTATGATTTCGTGCTATTTCCGTCATTCTTAACAATACTGAGCTTAAAAATAGTCAAATCCGTGAAATCGGAGAGTTTCGTAGGAAAATGCCCGAAAACCACGATTTGGCGATATTTCGCCAACGCTACAACCAATTTTGTTCAAATCGTCTCCTTTTGGCAAAATAAGCATAATAAGGCCTTAAACGGCAAATCGTCAATTTGGCTCTAATAGAAGCGGCACTTTTTGTCCAAATCTTACGATTTGGCGTTATCTCGCAAACGCTACAACCAATTTTGTTCAAATCGTCTCCTTTTGGCAAAATAAGCATAATAAGGCCTTAAACGGCAAATCGTCATTTTGGCTCTAATAGAAGCGGCACTTTTTGTCCAAATCTTACGATTTGGCGTTATCTCGCAAACGCTACAACCAATTTTGTTCAAATCGTCTCCTTTTGGCAAAATAAGCATAATAAGGCCTTAAACGGCAAATCGTCAATTTGGCTCTAATAGAAGCGGCACTTTTTGGCCAAATCGCACAATTTGGCGATATCTCGCAAACGCTACAACCAATTTTGTTCAAATCGTCTCCTTTTGGCAAAATAAGCATAATAAGGCCTTAAACGGCAAATCGTCAATTTGGCTCTAATAGAAGCGGCACTTTTTGTCCAAATCTTACGATTTGGTGTTATCTCGCAAACGCTACAACCAATTTTGTTCAAATCGTCTCCTTTTGGCAAAATAAGCATAATAAGGCCTTAAAGGGCAAATCGTCAATTTGGCTCTAATAGAAGCGGCACTTTTTGTCCAAATCTTACGATTTGGTGTTATCTCGCAAACGCTACAACCAATTTTGTTCAAATCGTCTCCTTTTGGCAAAATAAGCATAATAAGGCCTTAAACGGCAAATCGTCAATTTGGCTCTAATAGAAACGGCACTTTTTGTCCAAATCTTACGATTTGGCGTTATCTCGCAAACGCTACAACCAATTTTGTTCAAATCGTCTCCTTTTGGGAAAATAAGCATAATAAGGCCTTAAACGGCAAATCGTCAATTTGGCTCTAATAGAAGCGGCACTTTTGGTCCAAATCTTACGATTTGGCGTTATCTCGCAAACGCTACAACCAATTTTGTTCAAATCGTCTCCTTTTGGCAAAATATTCATAATAAGGCCTTAAACGGCAAATCGTCAATTTGGCTCTAATAGAAGCGGCACTTTTTGACCAAAAAGTGTAAATCGTATGATTTCGTGCAATTTCCGTCATTCTTAACAATACTGAGCTTAAAAATAGTCAAATCCGTGAAATCGGAGAGTTTCGTAGGAAAATGCCCGAAAACCACGATTTGGCGATATTTCGCCAACGCTACAACCAATTTTGTTCAAATCGTCTCCTTTTGGCAAAATAAGCATAATAAGGCCTTAAACGGCAAATCGTCAATTTGGCTCTAATAGAAGCGGCACTTTTTGTCCAAATCTTACGATTTGGCGTTATCTCGCAAACGCTACAACCAATTTTGTTCAAATCGTCTCCTTTTGGCAAAATAAGCATAATAAGGCCTTAAACGGCAAATCGTCAATTTGGCTCTAATAGAAGCGGCACTTTTTGTCCAAATCTTACGATTTGGCGTTATCTCGCAAACGCTACAACCAATTTTGTTCAAATCGTCTCCTTTTGGCAAAATAAGCATAATAAGGCCTTAAACGGCAAATCGTCAATTTGGCTCTAATAGAAGCGGCACTTTTTGGCCAAATCGCACAATTTGGCGATATCTCGCAAACGCTACAACGAATTTTGTTCAAATCGTCTCCTTTTGGCAAAATATGCATAATAAGGCCTTAAACGGCAAATCGTCAATTTGGCTCTAATAGAAGCGGCACTTTTTGGCCAAATCGCACAATTTGGCGATATCTCGCAAACGCTACAACCAATTTTGTTCAAATCGTCTCCTTTTGGCAAAATAAGCATAATAAGGCCTTAAACGGCAAATCGTCAATTTGGCTCTAATAGAAGCGGCACTTTTTGTCCAAATCGCACAAATTGGCGATATCTCGGAAACGCTACAACCAATTTTGTTCAAATCGTCTCCTTTTGGCAAAATAAGCATAATAAGGCCTTAAACGGCAAATCGTCAATTTGGCTCTAATAGAAGCGGCACTTTTGGTCCAAATCTTACGATTTGGCGTTATCTCGCAAACGCTACACCCAATTTTGATCAAATCGTCTCCTTTTGGCAAAATAAGCATAATAAGGCCTTAAACGGCAAATCGTCAATTTGGCTCTAATAGAAGCGGCACTTTTTGGCCAAATCGCACAATTTGGCGATATCTCGCAAACGCTACAACCAATTTTGTTCAAATCGTCTCCTTTTGGCAAAATAAGCATAATAAGGCCTTAAACGGCAAATCGTCAATTTGGCTCTAATAGAAGCGGCACTTTTTGTCCAAATCGCACAAATTGGCGATATCTCGGAAACGCTACAACCAATTTTGTTCAATTCGTCTCCTTTTGGCAAAATAAGCATAATAAGGCCTTAAACGGCAAATCGTCAATTTGGCTCTAATAGAAGCGGCACTTTTTGTCCAAATCTTACGATTTGGCGTTATCTCGCAAACGCTACAACCAATTTTGTTCAAATCGTCTCCTTTTGGCAAAATAAGCATAATAAGGCCTTAAACGGCAAATCGTCAATTTGGCTCTAATAGAAGCGGCACTTTTTGTCCAAATCTTACGATTTGGCGTTATCTCGCAAACGCTACAACCAATTTTGTTCAAATCGTCTCCTTTTGGCAAAATAAGCATAATAAGGCCTTAAACGGCAAATCGTCAATTTGGCTCTAATAGAAGCGGCACTTTTTGTCCAAATCGCACAAATTGGCGATATCTCGGAAACGCTACAACCAATTTTGTTCAATTCGTCTCCTTTTGGCAAAATAAGCATAATAAGGCCTTAAACGGCAAATCGTCAATTTGGCTCTAATAGAAGCGGCACTTTTGGTCCAAATCTTACGATTTGGCGTTATCTCGCAAACGCTACAACCAATTTTGTTCAAATCGTCTCCTTTTGGCAAAATATTCATAATAAGGCCTTAAACGGCAAATCGTCAATTTGGCTCTAATAGAAGCGGCACTTTTTGACCAAAAAGTGTAAATCGTATGATTTCGTGCAATTTCCGTCATTCTTAACAATACTGAGCTTAAAAATAGTCAAATCCGTGAAATCGGAGAGTTTCGTAGGAAAATGCCCGAAAACCACGATTTGGCGATATTTCGCCAACGCTACAACCAATTTTGTTCAAATCGTCTCCTTTTGGCAAAATAAGCATAATAAGGCCTTAAACGGCAAATCGTCAATTTGGCTCTAATAGAAGCGGCACTTTTTGTCCAAATCGCACAAATTGGCGATATCTCGGAAACGCTACAACCAATTTTGTTCAAATCGTCTCCTTTTGGCAAAATAAGCATAATAAGGCCTTAAACGGCAAATCGTCAATTTGGCTCTAATAGAAGCGGCACTTTTGGTCCAAATCTTACGATTTGGCGTTATCTCGCAAACGCTACACCCAATTTTGATCAAATCGTCTCCTTTTGGCAAAATAAGCATAATAAGGCCTTAAACGGCAAATCGTCAATTTGGCTCTAATAGAAGCGGCACTTTTTGGCCAAATCGCACAATTTGGCGATATCTCGCAAACGCTACAACCAATTTTGTTCAAATCGTCTCCTTTTGGCAAAATAAGCATAATAAGGCCTTAAACGGCAAATCGTCAATTTGGCTCTAATAGAAGCGGCACTTTTTGTCCAAATCGCACAAATTGGCGATATCTCGGAAACGCTACAACCAATTTTGTTCAAATCGTCTCCTTTTGGCAAAATAAGCATAATAAGGCCTTAAACGGCAAATCGTCAATTTGGCTCTAATAGAAGCGGCACTTTTTGGCCAAATCGCACAATTTGGCGATATCTCGGAAACGCTACAACCAATTTTGTTCAATTCGTCTCCTTTTGGCAAAATAAGCATAATAAGGCCTTAAACGGCAAATCGTCAATTTGGCTCTAATAGAAGCGGCACTTTTTGTCCAAATCTTACGATTTGGCGTTATCTCGCAAACGCTACAACCAATTTTGTTCAAATCGTCTCCTTTTGGCAAAATAAGCATAATAAGGCCTTAAACGGCAAATCGTCAATTTGGCTCTAATAGAAGCGGCACTTTTTGTCCAAATCTTACGATTTGGCGTTATCTCGCAAACGCTACAACCAATTTTGTTCAAATCGTCTCCTTTTGGCAAAATAAGCATAATAAGGCCTTAAACGGCAAATCGTCAATTTGGCTCTAATAGAAGCGGCACTTTTTGTCCAAATCGCACAAATTGGCGATATCTCGGAAACGCTACAACCAATTTTGTTCAATTCGTCTCCTTTTGGCAAAATAAGCATAATAAGGCCTTAAACGGCAAATCGTCAATTTGGCTCTAATAGAAGCGGCACTTTTGGTCCAAATCTTACGATTTGGCGTTATCTCGCAAACGCTACAACCAATTTTGTTCAAATCGTCTCCTTTTGGCAAAATATTCATAATAAGGCCTTAAACGGCAAATCGTCAATTTGGCTCTAATAGAAGCGGCACTTTTTGACCAAAAAGTGTAAATCGTATGATTTCGTGCTATTTCCGTCATTCTTAACAATACTGAGCTTAAAAATAGTCAAATCCGTGAAATCGGATAGTTTCGTAGGAAAATGCCCGAAAACCACGATTTGGCGATATTTCGCCAACGCTACAACCAATTTTGTTCAAATCGTCTCCTTTTGGCAAAATAAGCATAATAAGGCCTTAAACGGCAAATCGTCAATTTGGCTCTAATAGAAGCGGCACTTTTTGTCCAAATCTTACGATTTGGCGTTATCTCGCAAACGCTACAACAATTTTGTTCAAATCGTCTCCTTTTGGCAAAATAAGCATAATAAGGCCTTAAACGGCAAATCGTCAATTTGGCTCTAATAGAAGCGGCACTTTTTGGCCAAATCGCACAATTTGGCGATATCTCGCAAACGCTACAACCAATTTTGTTCAAATCGTCTCCTCTTGGCACAATAAGCATAATAAGGCCTTAAAGGGCAAATCGTCAATTTGGCTCTAATAGAAGCGGCACTTTTTGTCCAAATCTTACGATTTGGTGTTATCTCGCAAACGCTACAACCAATTTTGTTCAAATCGTCTCCTTTTGGCAAAATAAGCATAATAAGGCCTTAAAGGGCAAATCGTCAATTTGGCTCTAATAGAAGCGGCACTTTTTGTCCAAATCTTACGATTTGGTGTTATCTCGCAAACGCTACAACCAATTTTGTTCAAATCGTCTCCTTTTGGCAAAATAAGCATAATAAGGCCTTAAACGGCAAATCGTCAATTTGGCTCTAATAGAAGCGGCACTTTTTGTCCAAATCTTACGATTTGGCGTTATCTCGCAAACGCTACAACCAATTTTGTTCAAATCGTCTCCTTTTGGCAAAATAAGCATAATAAGGCCTTAAAGGGCAAATCGTCAATTTGGCTCTAATAGAAGCGGCACTTTTTGTCCAAATCGCACAAATTGGCGATATCTCGGAAACGCTACAACCAATTTTGTTCAAATCGTCTCCTTTTGGCAAAATAAGCATAATAAGGCCTTAAACGGCAAATCGTCAATTTGGCTCTAATAGAAGCGGCACTTTTTGGCCAAATCGCACAATTTGGCGATATCTCGGAAACGCTACAACCAATTTTGTTCAATTCGTCTCCTTTTGGCAAAATAAGCATAATAAGGCCTTAAACGGCAAATCGTCAATTTGGCTCTAATAGAAGCGGCACTTTTTGTCCAAATCTTACGATTTGGCGTTATCTCGCAAACGCTACAACCAATTTTGTTCAAATCGTCTCCTTTTGGCAAAATAAGCATAATAAGGCCTTAAACGGCAAATCGTCAATTTGGCTCTAATAGAAGCGGCACTTTTTGTCCAAATCTTACGATTTGGCGTTATCTCGCAAACGCTACAACCAATTTTGTTCAAATCGTCTCCTTTTGGCAAAATAAGCATAATAAGGCCTTAAACGGCAAATCGTCAATTTGGCTCTAATAGAAGCGGCACTTTTTGTCCAAATCGCACAAATTGGCGATATCTCGGAAACGCTACAACCAATTTTGTTCAATTCGTCTCCTTTTGGCAAAATAAGCATAATAAGGCCTTAAACGGCAAATCGTCAATTTGGCTCTAATAGAAGCGGCACTTTTGGTCCAAATCTTACGATTTGGCGTTATCTCGCAAACGCTACAACCAATTTTGTTCAAATCGTCTCCTTTTGGCAAAATATTCATAATAAGGCCTTAAACGGCAAATCGTCAATTTGGCTCTAATAGAAGCGGCACTTTTTGACCAAAAAGTGTAAATCGTATGATTTCGTGCTATTTCCGTCATTCTTAACAATACTGAGCTTAAAAATAGTCAAATCCGTGAAATCGGATAGTTTCGTAGGAAAATGCCCGAAAACCACGATTTGGCGATATTTCGCCAACGCTACAACCAATTTTGTTCAAATCGTCTCCTTTTGGCAAAATAAGCATAATAAGGCCTTAAACGGCAAATCGTCAATTTGGCTCTAATAGAAGCGGCACTTTTTGTCCAAATCTTACGATTTGGCGTTATCTCGCAAACGCTACAACAATTTTGTTCAAATCGTCTCCTTTTGGCAAAATAAGCATAATAAGGCCTTAAACGGCAAATCGTCAATTTGGCTCTAATAGAAGCGGCACTTTTTGGCCAAATCGCACAATTTGGCGATATCTCGCAAACGCTACAACCAATTTTGTTCAAATCGTCTCCTCTTGGCACAATAAGCATAATAAGGCCTTAAAGGGCAAATCGTCAATTTGGCTCTAATAGAAGCGGCACTTTTTGTCCAAATCTTACGATTTGGTGTTATCTCGCAAACGCTACAACCAATTTTGTTCAAATCGTCTCCTTTTGGCAAAATAAGCATAATAAGGCCTTAAAGGGCAAATCGTCAATTTGGCTCTAATAGAAGCGGCACTTTTTGTCCAAATCTTACGATTTGGTGTTATCTCGCAAACGCTACAACCAATTTTGTTCAAATCGTCTCCTTTTGGCAAAATAAGCATAATAAGGCCTTAAACGGCAAATCGTCAATTTGGCTCTAATAGAAGCGGCACTTTTTGTCCAAATCTTACGATTTGGCGTTATCTCGCAAACGCTACAACCAATTTTGTTCAAATCGTCTCCTTTTGGCAAAATAAGCATAATAAGGCCTTAAACGGCAAATCGTCAATTTGGCTCTAATAGAAGCGGCACTTTTTGGCCAAATCGCACAATTTGGCGATATCTCGCAAACGCTACAACTAATTTTGTTCAAATCGTCTCCTTTTGGCAAAATATGCATAATAAGGCCTTAAACGGCAAATCGTCAATTTGGCTCTAATAGAAGCGGCACTTTTTGGCCAAATCGCACAATTTGGCGATATCTCGCAAACGCTACAACCAATTTTGTTCAAATCGTCTCCTTTTGGCAAAATAAGCATAATAAGGCCTTAAACGGCAAATCGTCAATTTGGCTCTAATAGAAGCGGCACTTTTTGTCCAAATCGCACAAATTGGCGATATCTCGGAAACGCTACAACCAATTTTGTTCAAATCGTCTCCTTTTGGCAAAATAAGCATAATAAGGCCTTAAACGGCAAATCGTCAATTTGGCTCTAATAGAAGCGGCACTTTTGGTCCAAATCTTACGATTTGGCGTTATTTCGCAAACGCTACACCCAATTTTGATCAAATCGTCTCCTTTTGGCAAAATAAGCATAATAAGGCCTTAAACGGCAAATCGTCAATTTGGCTCTAATAGAAGCGGCACTTTTTGGCCAAATCGCACAATTTGGCGATATCTCGCAAACGCTACAACCAATTTTGTTCAAATCGTCTCCTTTTGGCAAAATAAGCATAATAAGGCCTTAAACGGCAAATCGTCAATTTGGCTCTAATAGAAGCGGCACTTTTTGTCCAAATCGAACAAATTGGCGATATCTCGGAAACGCTACAACCAATTGTGTTCAAATCGTCTCCTTTTGGCAAAATAAGCATAATAAGGCCTTAAACGGCAAATCGTCAATTTGGCTCTAATAGAAGCGGCACTTTTTGTCCAAATCGCACAATTTGGCGATATCTCGGAAACGCTACAACCAATTTTGTTCAAATCGTCTCCTTTTGGCAAAATAAGCATAATAAGGCCTTAAACGGCAAATCGTCAATTTGGCTCTAATAGAAGCGGCACTTTTTGTCCAAATCTTACGATTTGGCGTTATCTCGCAAACGCTACAACCAATTTTGTTCAAATCGTCTCCTTTTGGCAAAATAAGCATAATAAGGCCTTAAACGGCAAATCGTCAATTTGGCTCTAATAGAAGCGGCACTTTTTGTCCAAATCTTACGATTTGGCGTTATCTCGCAAACGCTACAACCAATTTTGTTCAAATTGTCTCCTTTTGGCAAAATAAGCATAATAAGGCCTTAAACGGCAAATCGTCAATTTGGCTCTAATAGAAGCGGCACTTTTTGTCCAAATCGCACAAATTGGCGATATCTCGGAAACGCTACAACCAATTTTGTTCAATTCGTCTCCTTTTGGCAAAATAAGCATAATAAGGCCTTAAACGGCAAATCGTCAATTTGGCTCTAATAGAAGCGGCACTTTTGGTCCAAATCTTACGATTTGGCGTTATCTCGCAAACGCTACAACCAATTTTGTTCAAATCGTCTCCTTTTGGCAAAATATTCATAATAAGGCCTTAAACGGCAAATCGTCAATTTGGCTCTAATAGAAGCGGCACTTTTTGACCAAAAAGTGTAAATCGTATGATTTCGTGCTATTTCCGTCATTCTTAACAATACTGAGCTTAAAAATAGTCAAATCCGTGAAATCGGAGAGTTTCGTAGGAAAATGCCCGAAAACCACGATTTGGCGATATTTCGCCAACGCTACAACCAATTTTGTTCAAATCGTCTCCTTTTGGCAAAATAAGCATAATAAGGCCTTAAACGGCAAATCGTCAATTTGGCTCTAATAGAAGCGGCACTTTTTGTCCAAATCTTACGATTTGGCGTTATCTCGCAAACGCTACAACAATTTTGTTCAAATCGTCTCCTTTTGGCAAAATAAGCATAATAAGGCCTTAAACGGCAAATCGTCAATTTGGCTCTAATAGAAGCGGCACTTTTTGGCCAAATCGCACAATTTGGCGATATCTCGCAAACGCTACAACCAATTTTGTTCAAATCGTCTCCTTTTGGCACAATAAGCATAATAAGGCCTTAAAGGGCAAATCGTCAATTTGGCTCTAATAGAAGCGGCACTTTTTGTCCAAATCTTACGATTTGGTGTTATCTCGCAAACGCTACAACCAATTTTGTTCAAATCGTCTCCTTTTGGCAAAATAAGCATAATAAGGCCTTAAACGGCAAATCGTCAATTTGGCTCTAATAGAAGCGGCACTTTTTGGCCAAATCGCACAATTTGGCGATATCTCGCAAACGCTACAACCAATTTTGTTCAAATCGTCTCCTTTTGGCAAAATAAGCATAATAAGGCCTTAAACGGCAAATCGTCAATTTGGCTCTAATAGAAGCGGCACTTTTTGGCCAAATCGCACAATTTGGCGATATCTCGCAAACGCTACAACCAATTTTGTTCAAATCGTCTCCTTTTGGCACAATAAGCATAATAAGGCCTTAAAGGGCAAATCGTCAATTTGGCTCTAATAGAAGCGGCACTTTTTGTCCAAATCTTATGATTTGGTGTTACCTCGCAAACGCTACAACCAATTTTGTTCAAATCGTCTCCTTTTGGCACAATAAGCATAATAAGGCCTTAAACGGCAAATCGTCAATTTGGCTCTAATAGAAGCGGCACTTTTTGTCCAAATCGCACAATTTGGCGATATCTCGCAAACGCTACAACCAATTTTGTTCAAATCGTCTCCTTTTGGCAAAATAAGCATAATAAGGCCTTAAACGGCAAATCGTCAATTTGGCTCTAATAGAAGCGGCACTTTTGGTCCAAATCTTACGATTTGGCGTTATCTTGCAAAGGCTACACCCAATTTTGTTCAAATCGTCTCCTTTTGGCAAAATAAGCATAATAAGGCCTTAAACGGCAAATCGTCAATTTGGCTCTAATAGAAGCGGACTTTTTGACCAAAAAGTGTAAATCGTATGGTTTCGTGCTATTTCCGTCATTCTTAACAATACTGAGCTTAAAAATAGTCAAATCCGTGAAATCGGAGAGTTTCGTAGGAAAATGCCCGAAAACCACGATTTGGCGATATTTCGCCAACGCTACAACCAATTTTGTTCAAATCGTCTCCTTTTGGCAAAATAAGCATAATAAGGCCTTAAACGGCAAATCGTCAATTTGGCTCTAATAGAAGCGGCACTTTTTGGCCAAATCGCACAATTTGGCGATATCTCGCAAACGCTACAACCAATTTTGTTCAAATCGTCTCCTTTTGGCAAAATAAGCATAATAAGGCCTTAAACGGCAAATCGTCAATTTGGCTCTAATAGAAGCAGCACTTTTTGTCCAAATCGCACAAATTGGCGATATCTCGGAAACGCTACAACCAATTTTGTTCAAATCGTCTCCTTTTGGCAAAATAAGCATAATAAGGCCTTAAACGGCAAATCGTCAATTTGGCTCTAATAGAAGCGGCACTTTTTGTCCAAATCGAACAAATTGGCGATATCTCGGAAACGCTACAACCAATTGTGTTCAAATCGTCTCCTTTTGGCAAAATAAGCATAATAAGGCCTTAAACGGCAAATCGTCAATTTGGCTCTAATAGAAGCGGCACTTTTTGTCCAAATCGCACAATTTGGCGATATCTCGGAAACGCTACAACCAATTTTGTTCAAATCGTCTCCTTTTGGCAAAATAAGCATAATAAGACCTTAAACGGCAAAGCGTCAATTTGGCTCTAATAGAAGCAGCACTTTTTGTCCAAATCGCACAAATTGGCGATATCTCGGAAACGCTACAACCAATTTTGTTCAAATCGTCTCCTTTTGGCAAAATAAGCATAATAAGGCCTTAAACGGCAAATCGTCAATTTGGCTCTAATAGAAGCGGCACTTTTTGTCCAAATCTTACGATTTGGCGTTATCTCGCAAACGCTACAACCAATTTTGTTCAAATCGTCTCCTTTTGGCAAAATAAGCATAATAAGGCCTTAAACGGCAAATCGTCAATTTGGCTCTAATAGAAGCGGCACTTTTTGGCCAAATCGCACAATTTGGCGATATCTCGCAAACACTACAACCAATTTTGTTCAAATCGTCTCCTTTTGGCAAAATAAGCATAATAAGGCCTTAAACAGCAAATCGTCAATTTGGCTCTAATAGAAGCGGCACTTTTTGTCCAAATCACACAATTTGGCGATATCTCGCAAACGCTACAACCAATTTTGTTCAAATCGTCTCCTTTTGGCAAAATAAGCATAATAAGGCCTTAAACGGCAAATCGTCAATTTGGCTCTAATAGAAGCGGCACTTTTTGTACAAATCGCATAATTTGGCGATATCTCGGAAGCGCTACAACCAATTTTGTTCAAATCGTCTCCTTTTGGCAAAATAAGCATAATAAGGCCTTAAACGGCAAATCGTCAATTTGGCTCTAATAGAAGCGGCACTTTTTGTACAAATCGCATAATTTGGCGATATCTAGGAAGCGCTACAACCAATTTTGTTCAAATCGTCTCCTTTTGGCACAATAAGCATAATAAGGCCTTAAAGGGCAAATCGTCAATTTGGCTCTAATAGAAGCGGCACTTTTTGTCCAAATCTTACGATTTGGTGTTATCTCGCAAACGCTACAACCAATTTTGTTCAAATCGTCTCCTTTTGGCAAAATAAGCATAATAAGGCCTTAAAGGGCAAATCGTCAATTTGGCTCTAATAGAAGCGGCACTTTTTGTCCAAATCTTACGATTTGGTGTTATCTCGCAAACGCTACAACCAATTTTGTTCAAATCGTCTCCTTTTGGCAAAATAAGCATAATAAGGCCTTAAACGGCAAATCGTCAATTTGGCTCTAATAGAAGCGGCACTTTTTGGCCAAATCGCACAATTTGGCGATATCTCGCAAACGCTACAACCAATTTTGTTCAAATCGTCTCCTTTTGGCAAAATAAGCATAATAAGGCCTTAAACGGCAAATCGTCAATTTGGCTCTAATAGAAGCGGCACTTTTTGGCCAAATCGCACAATTTGGCGATATCTCGCAAACGCTACAACCAATTTTGTTCAAATCGTCTCCTTTTGGCAAAATAAGCATAATAAGGCCTTAAACGGCGAATAGTCAATTTGGCTCTAATAGAAGCGGCACTTTTTGTCCAAATCTTACGATTTGGCGTTATCTCGCAAACGCTACAACCAATTTTGTTCAAATCGTCTCCTTTTGGCAAAATAAGCATAATAAGGCCTTAAACGGCAAATCGTCAATATGGCTCTAATAGAAGCGGCACTTTTTGGCCAAATCGCACAATTTGGCGATATCTCGCAAACGCTACAACCAATTTTGTTCAAATCGTCTCCTTTTGGCAAAATAAGCATAATAAGGCCTTAAACGGCAAATCGTCGATTTGGCTCTAATAGAAGCGGCACTTTTTGTCCAAATCTTACGATTTGGCGATATCTCGCAAACGCTACAACCAATTTTGTTCAAATCGTCTCCTTTTGGCAAAATAAGCATAATAAGGCCTTAAACGGCAAATCGTCAATTTGGCTCTAATAGAAGCGGCACTTTTTGGCCAAATCGCACAATTTGGCGATATCTCGCAAACGCTACAACCAATTTTGTTCAAATCGTCTCCTTTTGGCAAAATAAGCATAATAAGGCCTTAAACAGCAAATCGTCAATTTGGCTCTAATAGAAGCGGCACTTTTTGTCCAAATCACACAATTTGGCGATATCTCGCAAACGCTACAACCAATTTTGTTCAAATCGTCTCCTTTTGGCAAAATAAGCATAATAAGGCCTTAAACGGCAAATCGTCGATTTGGCTCTAATAGAAGCGGCACTTTTTGTACAAATCGCATAATTTGGCGATATCTCGGAAGCGCTACAACCAATTTTGTTCAAATCGTCTCCTTTTGGCAAAATAAGCATAATAAGGCCTTAAACGGCAAATCGTCAATTTGGCTCTAATAGAAGCGGCACTTTTTGTACAAATCGCATAATTTGGCGATATCTAGGAAGCGCTACAACCAATTTTGTTCAAATCGTCTCCTTTTGGCAAAATAAGCATAATAAGGCCTTAAACGGCAAATCGTCCATTTGGCTCTAATAGAAGCGGCACTTTTTGGCCAAATCGCACAATTTGACGATATCTCGCAAACGCTACAACCAATTTTGTTCAAATCGTCTCCTTTTGGCAAAATAAGCATAATAAGGCCTTAAACGGCAAATCGTCAATTTGGCTCTAATAGAAGCGGCACTTTTTGTCCAAATCTTACGATTTGGCGTTATCTCGCAAACGCTACAACAATTTTGTTCAAATCGTCTCCTTTTGGCAAAATAAGCATAATAAGGCCTTAAAGGGCAAATCGTCAATTTGGCTCTAATAGAAGCGGTACTTTTTGTCCAAATCTTACGATTTGGCGTTATCTCGCAAACGCTACAACAATTTTGTTCAAATCGTCTCCTTTTGGCAAAATAAGCATAATAAGGCCTTAAAGGGCAAATCGTCAATTTGGCTCTAATAGAAGCGGCACTTTTTGTCCAAATCTTACGATTTGGCGTTATCTCGCAAACGCTACAACAATTTTGTTCAAATCGTCTCCTTTTGGCAAAATAAGCATAATAAGGCCTTAAAGGGCAAATCGTCAATTTGGCTCTAATAGAAGCGGCACTTTTTGTCCAAACCTTACGATTTGGTGTTATCTCGCAAACGCTACAACCAATTTTGTTCAAATCGTCTCCTTTTGGCAAAATAAGCATAATAAGGCCTTAAAGGGCAAATCGTCAATTTGGCTCTAATAGAAGCGGCACTTTTTGTCCAAATCTTACGATTTGGTGTTATCTCGCAAACGCTACAACCAATTTTGTTCAAATCGTCTCCTTTTGGCAAAATAAGCATAATAAGGCCTTAAACGGCAAATCGTCAATTTGGCTCTAATAGAAGCGGCACTTTTTGGCCAAATCGCACAATTTGGCGATATCTCGCAAACGCTACAACCAATTTTGTTCAAATCGTCTCCTTTTGGCAAAATAAGCATAATAAGGCCTTAAACGGCAAATAGTCAATTTGGCTCTAATAGAAGCGGCACTTTTTGTCCAAATCTTACGATTTGGCGTTATCTCGCAAACGCTACAACCAATTTTGTTCAAATCGTCTCCTTTTGGCAAAATAAGCATAATAAGGCCTTAAACGGCAAATCGTCAATATGGCTCTAATAGAAGCGGCACTTTTTGGCCAAATCGCACAATTTGGCGATATCTCGCAAACGCTACAACCAATTTTGTTCAAATCGTCTCCTTTTGGCAAAATAAGCATAATAAGGCCTTAAACGGCAAATCGTCGATTTGGCTCTAATAGAAGCGGCACTTTTTGTCCAAATCTTACGATTTGGCGATATCTCGCAAACGCTACAACCAATTTTGTTCAAATCGTCTCCTTTTGGCAAAATAAGCATAATAAGGCCTTAAACGGCAAATCGTCGATTTGGCTCTAATAGAAGCGGCACTTTTTGTCCAAATCTTACGATTTGGCGTTATCTCGCAAACGCTACAACCAATTTTGTTAAAATCGTCTCCTTTTGGCAAAATAAGCATAATAAGGCCTTAAACGGCAAATCGTCAATTTGGCTCTAATAGAAGCGGCACTTTTTGGCCAAATCGCACAATTTGGCGATATCTCGGAAGCTCTACAACCAATTTTGTTCAAATCGTCTCCTTTTGGCAAAATAAGCATAATAAGGCCTTAAAGGGCAAATCGTCAATTTGGCTCTAATAGAAGCGGCACTTTTTGTCCAAACCTTACGATTTGGTGTTATCTCGCAAACGCTACAACCAATTTTGTTCAAATCGTCTCCTTTTGGCAAAATAAGCATAATAAGGCCTTAAAGGGCAAATCGTCAATTTGGCTCTAATAGAAGCGGCACTTTTTGTCCAAACCTTACGATTTGGTGTTATCTCGCAAACGCTACAACCAATTTTGTTCAAATCGTCTCCTTTTGGCAAAATAAGCATAATAAGGCCTTAAACGGCAAATCGTCAATTTGGCTCTAATAGAAGCGGCACTTTTTGGCCAAATCGCACAATTTGGCGATATCTCGCAAACGCTACAACCAATTTTGTTCAAATCGTCTCCTTTTGGCAAAATAAGCATAATAAGGCCTTAAACGGCAAATCGTCAATTTGGCTCTAATAGAAGCGGCACTTTTTGGCCAAATCGCACCATTTGACGAAATCTCGCAAACGCTACAACCAATTTTGTTCAAATCGTCTCCTTTTGGCAAAATAAGCATAATAAGGCCTTAAACGGCAAATCGTCAATTTGGCTCTAATAGAAGCGGCACTTTTTGGCCAAATCACACGATTTGGCGATATCTCGCAAACGCTACAACCAATTTTGTTCAAATCGTCTCCTTTTGGCAAAATAAGCATAATAAGGCCTTAAACGGCAAATCGTCAATTTGGCTCTAATAGAAGCGGCACTTTTTGTACAAATCCCATAATTTGGCGATATCTCGGAAGCGCTACAACCAATTTTGTTCAAATCGTCTCCTTTTGGCAAAATAAGCATAATAAGGCCTTAAACGGCAAATCGTCAATTTGGCTCTAATAGAAGCGGCACTTTTTGGCCAAATCGCACAATTTGACGATATCTCGCAAACGCTACAACCAATTTTGTTCAAATCGTCTCCTTTTGGCAAAATAAGCATAATAAGGCCTTAAAGGGCAAATCGTCAATTTGGCTCTAATAGAAGCGGCACTTTTTGGCCAAATCGCACAATTTGACGATATCTCGCAAACGCTACAACCAATTTTGTTCAAATCGTCTCCTTTTGGCAAAATAAGCATAATAAGGCCTTAAAGGGCAAATCGTCAATTTGGCTCTAATAGAAGCGGCACTTTTTGGCCAAATCTTATGATTTGGCGATATGTCGCAAACGCTACAACCAATTTTGTTCAAATCGTCTCCTTTTGGCAAAATAAGCATAATAAGGCCTTAAAGGGCAAATCGTCAATTTGGCTCTAATAGAAGCGGCACTTTTTGGCCAAATCTTATGATTTGGCGATATGTCGCAAACGCTACAACCAATTTTGTTCAAATCGTCTCCTTTTGGCAAAATAAGCATAATAAGGCCTTAAACGGCAAATCGTCAATTTGGCTCTAATAGAAGCGGCACTTTTTGGCCAAATCGCACAATTTGACGATATCTCGCAAACGCTACAACCAATTTTGTTCAAATCGTCTCCTTTTGGCAAAATAAGCATAATAAGGCCTTAAACGGCAAATAGTCAATTTGGCTCTAATAGAAGCGGCACTTTTTGTCCAAATCTTACGATTTGGCGTTATCTCGCAAACGCTACAACCAATTTTGTTCAAATCGTCTCCTTTTGGCAAAATAAGCATAATAAGGCCTTAAACGGCAAATAGTCAATTTGGCTCTAATAGAAGCGGCACTTTTTGTCCAAATCTTACGATTTGGCGTTATCTCGCAAACGCTACAACAATTTTGTTCAAATCGTCTCCTTTTGGCAAAATAAGCATAATAAGGCCTTAAAGGGCAAATCGTCAATTTGGCTCTAATAGAAGCGGCACTTTTTGTCCAAACCTTACGATTTGGTGTTATCTCGCAAACGCTACAACCAATTTTGTTCAAATCGTCTCCTTTTGGCAAAATAAGCATAATAAGGCCTTAAACGGCAAATCGTCAATTTGGCTCTAATAGAAGCGGCACTTTTTGGCCAAATCGCACAATTTGACGATATCTCGCAAACGCTACAACCAATTTTGTTCAAATCGTCTCCTTTTGGCAAAATAAGCATAATAAGGCCTTAAACGGCAAATCGTCAATTTGGCTCTAATAGAAGCGGCACTTTTTGTCCAAATCTTACGATTTGGCGTTATCTCGCAAACGCTACAACAATTTTGTTCAAATCGTCTCCTTTTGGCAAAATAAGCATAATAAGGCCTTAAAGGGCAAATCGTCAATTTGGCTCTAATAGAAGCGGCACTTTTTGTCCAAACCTTACGATTTGGTGTTATCTCGCAAACGCTACAACCAATTTTGTTCAAATCGTCTCCTTTTGGCAAAATAAGCATAATAAGGCCTTAAAGGGCAAATCGTCAATTTGGCTCTAATAGAAGCGGCACTTTTTGTCCAAATCTTACGATTTGGTGTTATCTCGCAAACGCTACAACCAATTTTGTTCAAATCGTCTCCTTTTGGCAAAATAAGCATAATAAGGCCTTAAAGGGCAAATCGTCAATTTGGCTCTAATAGAAGCGGCACTTTTTGTCCAAACCTTACGATTTGGTGTTATCTCGCAAACGCTACAACCAATTTTGTTCAAATCGTCTCCTTTTGGCAAAATAAGCATAATAAGGCCTTAAACGGCAAATCGTCAATTTGGCTCTAATAGAAGCGGCACTTTTTGGCCAAATCGCACAATTTGGCGATATCTCGCAAACGCTACAACCAATTTTGTTCAAATCGTCTCCTTTTGGCAAAATAAGCATAATAAGGCCTTAAACGGCAAATCGTCAATTTGGCTCTAATAGAAGCGGCACTTTTTGGCCAAATCGCACAATTTGGCGATATCTCGCAAACGCTACAACCAATTTTGTTCAAATCGTCTCCTTTTGGCAAAATAAGCATAATAAGGCCTTAAACGGCAAATCGTCAATTTGGCTCTAATAGAAGCGGCACTTTTTGGCCAAATCGCACAATTTGGCGATATCTCGGAAGCTCTACAACCAATTTTGTTCAAATCGTCTCCTTTTGGCAAAATAAGCATAATAAGGCCTTAAACGGCAAATCGTCAATTTGGCTCTAATAGAAGCGGCACTTTTTGGCCAAATCGCACAATTTGGCGATATCTCGCAAACGCTACAACCAATTTTGTTCAAATCTTCTCCTTTTGGCAAAATAAGCATAATAAGGCCTTAAACGGCAAATCGTCAATTTGGCTCTAATAGAAGCGGCACTTTTTGTCCAAATCTTACGATTTGGCGTTATCTCGCAAACGCTACAACCAATTTTGTTCAAATCGTCTCCTTTTGGCAAAATAAGCATAATAAGGCCTTAAACGGCAAATAGTCAATTTGGCTCTAATAGAAGCGGCACTTTTTGTCCAAATCTTACGATTTGGCGTTATCTCGCAAACGCTACAACCAATTTTGTTCAAATCGTCTCCTTTTGGCAAAATAAGCATAATAAGGCCTTAAACGGCAAATCGTCAATATGGCTCTAATAGAAGCGGCACTTTTTGGCCAAATCGCACAATTTGGCGATATCTCGCAAACGCTACAACCAATTTTGTTCAAATCGTCTCCTTTTGGCAAAATAAGCATAATAAGGCCTTAAACGGCAAATCGTCAATTTGGCTCTAATAGAAGCGGCACTTTTTGGCCAAATCGCACAATTTGGCGATATCTCGCAAACGCTACAACCAATTTTGTTCAAATCTTCTCCTTTTGGCAAAATAAGCATAATAAGGCCTTAAACGGCAAATCGTCGATTTGGCTCTAATAGAAGCGGCACTTTTTGTCCAAATCTTACGATTTGGCGTTATCTCGCAAACGCTACAACCAATTTTGTTAAAATCGTCTCCTTTTGGCAAAATAAGCATAATAAGGCCTTAAACGGCAAATCGTCAATTTGGCTCTAATAGAAGCGGCACTTTTTGGCCAAATCGCACAATTTGGCGATATCTCGGAAGCTCTACAACCAATTTTGTTCAAATCTTCTCCTTTTGGCAAAATAAGCATAATAAGGCCTTAAACGGCAAATCGTCAATTTGGCTCTAATAGAAGCGGCACTTTTTGTCCAAATCTTACGATTTGGCGTTATCTCGCAAACGCTACAACCAATTTTGTTCAAATCGTCTCCTTTTGGCAAAATAAGCATAATAAGGCCTTAAAGGGCAAATCGTCAATTTGGCTCTAATAGAAGCGGCACTTTTTGTCCAAATCTTACGATTTGGCGTTATCTCGCAAACGCTACAACCAATTTTGTTCAAATCGTCTCCTTTTGGCAAAATAAGCATAATAAGGCCTTAAAGGGCAAATCGTCAATTTGGCTCTAATAGAAGCGGCACTTTTTGTCCAAATCTTACGATTTGGTGTTATCTCGCAAACGCTACAACCAATTTTGTTCAAATCGTCTCCTTTTGGCAAAATAAGCATAATAAGGCCTTAAACGGCAAATCGTCAATTTGGCTCTAATAGAAGCGGCACTTTTTGGCCAAATCGCACAATTTGGCGATATCTCGCAAACGCTACAACCAATTTTGTTCAAATCGTCTCCTTTTGGCAAAATAAGCATAATAAGGCCTTAAACGGCAAATAGTCAATTTGGCTCTAATAGAAGCGGCACTTTTTGTCCAAATCTTACGATTTGGCGTTATCTCGCAAACGCTATAACCAATTTTGTTCAAATCGTCTCCTTTTGGCAAAATAAGCATAATAAGGCCTTAAACGGCAAATCGTCAATATGGCTCTAATAGAAGCGGCACTTTTTGGCCAAATCGCACAATTTGGCGATATCTCGGAAGCTCTACAACCAATTTTGTTCAAATCTTCTCCTTTTGGCAAAATAAGCATAATAAGGCCTTAAACGGCAAATCGTCAATTTGGCTCTAATAGAAGCGGCACTTTTTGTCCAAATCTTACGATTTGGCGTTATCTCGCAAACGCTACAACCAATTTTGTTCAAATCGTCTCCTTTTGGCAAAATAAGCATAATAAGGCCTTAAAGGGCAAATCGTCAATTTGGCTCTAATAGAAGCGGCACTTTTTGTCCAAATCTTACGATTTGGCGTTATCTCGCAAACGCTACAACCAATTTTGTTCAAATCGTCTCCTTTTGGCAAAATAAGCATAATAAGGCCTTAAAGGGCAAATCGTCAATTTGGCTCTAATAGAAGCGGCACTTTTTGTCCAAATCTTACGATTTGGCGTTATCTCGGAAGCTCTACAACCAATTTTGTTCAAATCTTCTCCTTTTGGCAAAATAAGCATAATAAGGCCTTAAACGGCAAATCGTCAATTTGGCTCTAATAGAAGCGGCACTTTTTGTCCAAATCTTACGATTTGGCGTTATCTCGCAAACGCTACAACCAATTTTGTTCAAATCGTCTCCTTTTGGCAAAATAAGCATAATAAGGCCTTAAAGGGCAAATCGTCAATTTGGCTCTAATAGAAGCGGCACTTTTTGTCCAAATCTTACGATTTGGCGTTATCTCGCAAACGCTACAACCAATTTTGTTCAAATCGTCTCCTTTTGGCAAAATAAGCATAATAAGGCCTTAAAGGGCAAATCGTCAATTTGGCTCTAATAGAAGCGGCACTTTTTGTCCAAATCTTACGATTTGGTGTTATCTCGCAAACGCTACAACCAATTTTGTTCAAATCGTCTCCTTTTGGCAAAATAAGCATAATAAGGCCTTAAACGGCAAATCGTCAATTTGGCTCTAATAGAAGCGGCACTTTTTGGCCAAATCGCACAATTTGGCGATATCTCGCAAACGCTACAACCAATTTTGTTCAAATCGTCTCCTTTTGGCAAAATAAGCATAATAAGGCCTTAAACGGCAAATAGTCAATTTGGCTCTAATAGAAGCGGCACTTTTTGTCCAAATCTTACGATTTGGCGTTATCTCGCAAACGCTACAACCAATTTTGTTCAAATCGTCTCCTTTTGGCAAAATAAGCATAATAAGGCCTTAAACGGCAAATCGTCAATATGGCTCTAATAGAAGCGGCACTTTTTGGCCAAATCGCACAATTTGGCGATATCTCGCAAACGCTACAACCAATTTTGTTCAAATCGTCTCCTTTTGGCAAAATAAGCATAATAAGGCCTTAAACGGCAAATCGTCGATTTGGCTCTAATAGAAGCGGCACTTTTTGTCCAAATCTTACGATTTGGCGATATCTCGCAAACGCTACAACCAATTTTGTTCAAATCGTCTCCTTTTGGCAAAATAAGCATAATAAGGCCTTAAACGGCAAATCGTCGATTTGGCTCTAATAGAAGCGGCACTTTTTGTCCAAATCTTACGATTTGGCGTTATCTCGCAAACGCTACAACCAATTTTGTTAAAATCGTCTCCTTTTGGCAAAATAAGCATAATAAGGCCTTAAACGGCAAATCGTCAATTTGGCTCTAATAGAAGCGGCACTTTTTGGCCAAATCGCACAATTTGGCGATATCTCGGAAGCTCTACAACCAATTTTGTTCAAATCGTCTCCTTTTGGCAAAATAAGCATAATAAGGCCTTAAACGGCAAATCGTCAATTTGGCTCTAATAGAAGCGGCACTTTTTGGCCAAATCGCACAATTTGGCGATATCTCGCAAACGCTACAACCAATTTTGTTCAAATCTTCTCCTTTTGGCAAAATAAGCATAATAAGGCCTTAAACGGCAAATCGTCAATTTGGCTCTAATAGAAGCAGCACTTTTTGTCCAAATCGCACAAATTGGCGATATCTCGGAAACGCTACAACCAATTTTGTTCAAATCGTCTCCTTTTGGCAAAATAAGCATAATAAGGCCTTAAACGGCAAATAGTCAATTTGGCTCTAATAGAAGCGGCACTTTTTGTCCAAATCTTACGATTTGGCGTTATCTCGCAAACGCTACAACCAATTTTGTTCAAATCGTCTCCTTTTGGCAAAATAAGCATAATAAGGCCTTAAACGGCAAATCGTCAATATGGCTCTAATAGAAGCGGCACTTTTTGGCCAAATCGCACAATTTGGCGATATCTCGCAAACGCTACAACCAATTTTGTTCAAATCGTCTCCTTTTGGCAAAATAAGCATAATAAGGCCTTAAACGGCAAATCGTCGATTTGGCTCTAATAGAAGCGGCACTTTTTGTCCAAATCTTACGATTTGGCGATATCTCGCAAACGCTACAACCAATTTTGTTCAAATCGTCTCCTTTTGGCAAAATAAGCATAATAAGGCCTTAAACGGCAAATCGTCGATTTGGCTCTAATAGAAGCGGCACTTTTTGTCCAAATCTTACGATTTGGCGTTATCTCGCAAACGCTACAACCAATTTTGTTAAAATCGTCTCCTTTTGGCAAAATAAGCATAATAAGGCCTTAAACGGCAAATCGTCAATTTGGCTCTAATAGAAGCGGCACTTTTTGGCCAAATCGCACAATTTGGCGATATCTCGGAAGCTCTACAACCAATTTTGTTCAAATCGTCTCCTTTTGGCAAAATAAGCATAATAAGGCCTTAAACGGCAAATCGTCAATTTGGCTCTAATAGAAGCGGCACTTTTTGGCCAAATCGCACAATTTGGCGATATCTCGCAAACGCTACAACCAATTTTGTTCAAATCTTCTCCTTTTGGCAAAATAAGCATAATAAGGCCTTAAACGGCAAATCGTCAATTTGGCTCTAATAGAAGCAGCACTTTTTGTCCAAATCGCACAAATTGGCGATATCTCGGAAACGCTACAACCAATTTTCTTCAAATCGTCTCCTTTTGGCAAAATAAGCATAATAAGACCTTAAACGGCAAATCGTCAATTTGGCTCTAATAGAAGCGGCACTTTTTGGCCAAATTGTACAATTTGGCGATATCTCGCAAACGCTACAACCAATTTTGTTCAAATCGTCTCCTTTTGGCAAAATAAGCATAATAAGGCCTTAAACGGCAAATCGTCAATTTGGCTCTAATAGAAGCGGCACTTTTTGGCCAAATCTTATGATTTGGCGATATGTCGCAAACGCTACAACCAATTTTGTTCAAATCGTCTCCTTTTGGCAAAATAAGCATAATAAGGCCTTAAAGGGCAAATCGTCAATTTGGCTCTAATAGAAGCAGCACTTTTTGTCCAAATCGCACAAATTGGCGATATCTCGGAAACGCTACAACCAATTTTCTTCAAATCGTCTCCTTTTGGCAAAATAAGCATAATAAGACCTTAAACGGCAAATCGTCAATTTGGCTCTAATAGAAGCAGCACTTTTTGTCCAAATCGCACAAATTGGCGATATCTCGGAAACGCTACAACCAATTTTGTTCAAATCGTCTCCTTTTGGCAAAATAAGCATAATAAGGCCTTAAACGGCAAATCGTCAATTTGGCTCTAATAGAAGCGGCACTTTTTGTCCAAATCTTACGATTTGGCGTTATCTCGCAAACGCTACAACCAATTTTGTTCAAATCGTCTCCTTTTGGCAAAATAAGCATAATAAGGCCTTAAACGGCAAATCGTCAATTTGGCTCTAATAGAAGCGGCACTTTTTGGCCAAATCGCACAATTTGGCGATATCTCGCAAACGCTACAACCAATTTTGTTCAAATCGTCTCCTTTTGGCAAAATAAGCATAATAAGGCCTTAAACAGCAAATCGTCAATTTGGCTCTAATAGAAGCGGCACTTTTTGTCCAAATCACACAATTTGGTGATATCTCGGAAGCGCTACAACCAATTTTGTTCAAATCGTCTCCTTTTGGCAAAATAAGCATAATAAGGCCTTAAACGGCAAATCGTCAATTTGGCTCTAATAGAAGCGGCACTTTTTGTACAAATCGCATAATTTGGCGATATCTAGGAAGCGCTACAACCAATTTTGTTCAAATCGTCTCCTTTTGGCAAAATAAGCATAATAAGGCCTTAAACGGCAAATCGTCCATTTGGCTCTAATAGAAGCGGCACTTTTTGGCCAAATCGCACAATTTGACGATATCTCGCAAACGCTACAACCAATTTTGTTCAAATCGTCTCCTTTTGGCAAAATAAGCATAATAAGGCCTTAAAGGGCAAATCGTCAATTTGGCTCTAATAGAAGCGGCACTTTTTGTCCAAACCTTACGATTTGGTGTTATCTCGCAAACGCTACAACCAATTTTGTTCAAATCGTCTCCTTTTGGCAAAATAAGCATAATAAGGCCTTAAAGGGCAAATCGTCAATTTGGCTCTAATAGAAGCGGCACTTTTTGTCCAAACCTTACGATTTGGTGTTATCTCGCAAACGCTACAACCAATTTTGTTCAAATCGTCTCCTTTTGGCAAAATAAGCATAATAAGGCCTTAAACGGCAAATCGTCCATTTGGCTCTAATAGAAGCGGCACTTTTTGGCCAAATCGCACAATTTGGCGATATCTCGCAAACGCTACAACCAATTTTGTTCAAATCGTCTCCTTTTGGCAAAATAAGCATAATAAGGCCTTAAAGGGCAAATCGTCAATTTGGCTCTAATAGAAGCGGCACTTTTTGTCCAAATCTTACGATTTGGCGTTATCTCGCAAACGCTACAACCAATTTTGTTCAAATCGTCTCCTTTTGGCAAAATAAGCATAATAAGGCCTTAAAGGGCAAATCGTCAATTTGGCTCTAATAGAAGCGGCACTTTTTGTCCAAATCTTACGATTTGGTGTTATCTCGCAAACGCTACAACCAATTTTATTCAAATCGTCTCCTTTTGGCAAAATAAGCATAATAAGGCCTTAAACGGCAAATCGTCAATTTGGCTCTAATAGAAGCGGCACTTTTTGGCCAAATCGCACAATTTGGCGATATCTCGCAAACGCTACAACCAATTTTGTTCAAATCGTCTCCTTTTGGCAAAATAAGCATAATAAGGCCTTAAACGGCAAATAGTCAATTTGGCTCTAATAGAAGCGGCACTTTTTGTCCAAATCTTACGATTTGGCGTTATCTCGCAAACGCTACAACCAATTTTGTTCAAATCGTCTCCTTTTGGCAAAATAAGCATAATAAGGCCTTAAACGGCAAATCGTCAATATGGCTCTAATAGAAGCGGCACTTTTTGGCCAAATCGCACAATTTGGCGATATCTCGCAAACGCTACAACCAATTTTGTTCAAATCGTCTCCTTTTGGCAAAATAAGCATAATAAGGCCTTAAACGGCAAATCGTCGATTTGGCTCTAATAGAAGCGGCACTTTTTGTCCAAATCTTACGATTTGGCGATATCTCGCAAACGCTACAACCAATTTTGTTCAAATCGTCTCCTTTTGGCAAAATAAGCATAATAAGGCCTTAAACGGCAAATCGTCGATTTGGCTCTAATAGAAGCGGCACTTTTTGTCCAAATCTTACGATTTGGCGTTATCTCGCAAACGCTACAACCAATTTTGTTAAAATCGTCTCCTTTTGGCAAAATAAGCATAATAAGGCCTTAAACGGCAAATCGTCAATTTGGCTCTAATAGAAGCGGCACTTTTTGGCCAAATCGCACAATTTGGCGATATCTCGGAAGCTCTACAACCAATTTTGTTCAAATCGTCTCCTTTTGGCAAAATAAGCATAATAAGGCCTTAAACGGCAAATCGTCAATTTGGCTCTAATAGAAGCGGCACTTTTTGGCCAAATCGCACAATTTGGCGATATCTCGCAAACGCTACAACCAATTTTGTTCAAATCTTCTCCTTTTGGCAAAATAAGCATAATAAGGCCTTAAACGGCAAATCGTCAATTTGGCTCTAATAGAAGCAGCACTTTTTGTCCAAATCGCACAAATTGGCGATATCTCGGAAACGCTACAACCAATTTTCTTCAAATCGTCTCCTTTTGGCAAAATAAGCATAATAAGACCTTAAACGGCAAATCGTCAATTTGGCTCTAATAGAAGCGGCACTTTTTGGCCAAATTGTACAATTTGGCGATATCTCGCAAACGCTACAACCAATTTTGTTCAAATCGTCTCCTTTTGGCAAAATAAGCATAATAAGGCCTTAAACGGCAAATCGTCAATTTGGCTCTAATAGAAGCGGCACTTTTTGGCCAAATCTTATGATTTGGCGATATGTCGCAAACGCTACAACCAATTTTGTTCAAATCGTCTCCTTTTGGCAAAATAAGCATAATAAGGCCTTAAAGGGCAAATCGTCAATTTGGCTCTAATAGAAGCAGCACTTTTTGTCCAAATCGCACAAATTGGCGATATCTCGGAAACGCTACAACCAATTTTCTTCAAATCGTCTCCTTTTGGCAAAATAAGCATAATAAGACCTTAAACGGCAAATCGTCAATTTGGCTCTAATAGAAGCAGCACTTTTTGTCCAAATCGCACAAATTGGCGATATCTCGGAAACGCTACAACCAATTTTGTTCAAATCGTCTCCTTTTGGCAAAATAAGCATAATAAGGCCTTAAACGGCAAATCGTCAATTTGGCTCTAATAGAAGCGGCACTTTTTGTCCAAATCTTACGATTTGGCGTTATCTCGCAAACGCTACAACCAATTTTGTTCAAATCGTCTCCTTTTGGCAAAATAAGCATAATAAGGCCTTAAACGGCAAATCGTCAATTTGGCTCTAATAGAAGCGGCACTTTTTGGCCAAATCGCACAATTTGGCGATATCTCGCAAACGCTACAACCAATTTTGTTCAAATCGTCTCCTTTTGGCAAAATAAGCATAATAAGGCCTTAAACAGCAAATCGTCAATTTGGCTCTAATAGAAGCGGCACTTTTTGTCCAAATCACACAATTTGGTGATATCTCGGAAGCGCTACAACCAATTTTGTTCAAATCGTCTCCTTTTGGCAAAATAAGCATAATAAGGCCTTAAACGGCAAATCGTCAATTTGGCTCTAATAGAAGCGGCACTTTTTGTACAAATCGCATAATTTGGCGATATCTAGGAAGCGCTACAACCAATTTTGTTCAAATCGTCTCCTTTTGGCAAAATAAGCATAATAAGGCCTTAAACGGCAAATCGTCCATTTGGCTCTAATAGAAGCGGCACTTTTTGGCCAAATCGCACAATTTGACGATATCTCGCAAACGCTACAACCAATTTTGTTCAAATCGTCTCCTTTTGGCAAAATAAGCATAATAAGGCCTTAAAGGGCAAATCGTCAATTTGGCTCTAATAGAAGCGGCACTTTTTGTCCAAACCTTACGATTTGGTGTTATCTCGCAAACGCTACAACCAATTTTGTTCAAATCGTCTCCTTTTGGCAAAATAAGCATAATAAGGCCTTAAAGGGCAAATCGTCAATTTGGCTCTAATAGAAGCGGCACTTTTTGTCCAAACCTTACGATTTGGTGTTATCTCGCAAACGCTACAACCAATTTTGTTCAAATCGTCTCCTTTTGGCAAAATAAGCATAATAAGGCCTTAAACGGCAAATCGTCCATTTGGCTCTAATAGAAGCGGCACTTTTTGGCCAAATCGCACAATTTGACGATATCTCGCAAACGCTACAACCAATTTTCTTCAAATCGTCTCCTTTTGGCAAAATAAGCATAATAAGACCTTAAACGGCAAATCGTCAATTTGGCTCTAATAGAAGCGGCACTTTTTGGCCAAATTGTACAATTTGGCGATATCTCGCAAACGCTACAACCAATTTTGTTCAAATCGTCTCCTTTTGGCAAAATAAGCATAATAAGGCCTTAAACGGCAAATCGTCAATTTGGCTCTAATAGAAGCGGCACTTTTTGGCCAAATCGCACAATTTGGCGATATCTCGCAAACGCTACAACCAATTTTGTTCAAATCGTCTCCTTTTGGCAAAATAAGCATAATAAGGCCTTAAACGGCAAATCGTCAATTTGGCTCTAATAGAAGCGGCACTTTTTGGCCAAATCGCACCATTTGACGAAATCTCGCAAACGCTACAACCAATTTTGTTCAAATCGTCTCCTTTTGGCAAAATAAGCATAATAAGGCCTTAAACGGCAAATCGTCAATTTGGCTCTAATAGAAGCGGCACTTTTTGGCCAAATCACACGATTTGGCGATATCTCGCAAACGCTACAACCAATTTTGTTCAAATCGTCTCCTTTTGGCAAAATAAGCATAATAAGGCCTTAAACGGCAAATCGTCAATTTGGCTCTAATAGAAGCGGCACTTTTTGTACAAATCGCATAATTTGGCGATATCTCGGAAGCGCTACAACCAATTTTGTTCAAATCGTCTCCTTTTGGCAAAATAAGCATAATAAGGCCTTAAACGGCAAATCGTCAATTTGGCTCTAATAGAAGCGGCACTTTTTGGCCAAATCGCACAATTTGACGATATCTCGCAAACGCTACAACCAATTTTGTTCAAATCGTCTCCTTTTGGCAAAATAAGCATAATAAGGCCTTAAAGGGCAAATCGTCAATTTGGCTCTAATAGAAGCGGCACTTTTTGGCCAAATCGCACAATTTGACGATATCTCGCAAACGCTACAACCAATTTTGTTCAAATCGTCTCCTTTTGGCAAAATAAGCATAATAAGGCCTTAAAGGGCAAATCGTCAATTTGGCTCTAATAGAAGCGGCACTTTTTGGCCAAATCTTATGATTTGGCGATATGTCGCAAACGCTACAACCAATTTTGTTCAAATCGTCTCCTTTTGGCAAATAAGCATAATAAGGCCTTAAAGGGCAAATCGTCAATTTGGCTCTAATAGAAGCGGCACTTTTTGGCCAAATCTTATGATTTGGCGATATGTCGCAAACGCTACAACCAATTTTGTTCAAATCGTCTCCTTTTGGCAAAATAAGCATAATAAGGCCTTAAACGGCAAATCGTCAATTTGGCTCTAATAGAAGCGGCACTTTTTGGCCAAATCGCACAATTTGACGATATCTCGCAAACGCTACAACCAATTTTGTTCAAATCGTCTCCTTTTGGCAAAATAAGCATAATAAGGCCTTAAACGGCAAATAGTCAATTTGGCTCTAATAGAAGCGGCACTTTTTGTCCAAATCTTACGATTTGGCGTTATCTCGCAAACGCTACAACCAATTTTGTTCAAATCGTCTCCTTTTGGCAAAATAAGCATAATAAGGCCTTAAACGGCAAATAGTCAATTTGGCTCTAATAGAAGCGGCACTTTTTGTCCAAATCTTACGATTTGGCGTTATCTCGCAAACGCTACAACAATTTTGTTCAAATCGTCTCCTTTTGGCAAAATAAGCATAATAAGGCCTTAAAGGGCAAATCGTCAATTTGGCTCTAATAGAAGCGGCACTTTTTGTCCAAACCTTACG
The DNA here is from genome assembly GCF_040115645.1 of Euwallacea fornicatus. Classification (NCBI taxonomy): domain Eukaryota; kingdom Metazoa; phylum Arthropoda; class Insecta; order Coleoptera; family Curculionidae; genus Euwallacea; species Euwallacea fornicatus. The sequence goes on along the minus strand of NW_027096069.1, from coordinate 64,887 downwards.
ATTTGGTGTTATCTCGCAAACGCTACAACCAATTTTGTTCAAATCGTCTCCTTTTGGCAAAATAAGCATAATAAGGCCTTAAACGGCAAATCGTCAATTTGGCTCTAATAGAAGCGGCACTTTTTGGCCAAATCGCACAATTTGACGATATCTCGCAAACGCTACAACCAATTTTGTTCAAATCGTCTCCTTTTGGCAAAATAAGCATAATAAGGCCTTAAACGGCAAATCGTCAATTTGGCTCTAATAGAAGCGGCACTTTTTGTCCAAATCTTACGATTTGGCGTTATCTCGCAAACGCTACAACAATTTTGTTCAAATCGTCTCCTTTTGGCAAAATAAGCATAATAAGGCCTTAAAGGGCAAATCGTCAATTTGGCTCTAATAGAAGCGGCACTTTTTGTCCAAACCTTACGATTTGGTGTTATCTCGCAAACGCTACAACCAATTTTGTTCAAATCGTCTCCTTTTGGCAAAATAAGCATAATAAGGCCTTAAAGGGCAAATCGTCAATTTGGCTCTAATAGAAGCGGCACTTTTTGTCCAAACCTTACGATTTGGTGTTATCTCGCAAACGCTACAACCAATTTTGTTCAAATCGTCTCCTTTTGGCAAAATAAGCATAATAAGGCCTTAAACGGCAAATCGTCAATTTGGCTCTAATAGAAGCGGCACTTTTTGGCCAAATCGCACAATTTGGCGATATCTCGCAAACGCTACAACCAATTTTGTTCAAATCGTCTCCTTTTGGCAAAATAAGCATAATAAGGCCTTAAACGGCAAATCGTCAATTTGGCTCTAATAGAAGCGGCACTTTTTGGCCAAATCGCACAATTTGGCGATATCTCGCAAACGCTACAACCAATTTTGTTCAAATCGTCTCCTTTTGGCAAAATAAGCATAATAAGGCCTTAAACGGCAAATCGTCAATTTGGCTCTAATAGAAGCGGCACTTTTTGGCCAAATCGCACAATTTGGCGATATCTCGGAAGCTCTACAACCAATTTTGTTCAAATCGTCTCCTTTTGGCAAAATAAGCATAATAAGGCCTTAAACGGCAAATCGTCAATTTGGCTCTAATAGAAGCGGCACTTTTTGGCCAAATCGCACAATTTGGCGATATCTCGCAAACGCTACAACCAATTTTGTTCAAATCTTCTCCTTTTGGCAAAATAAGCATAATAAGGCCTTAAACGGCAAATCGTCAATTTGGCTCTAATAGAAGCGGCACTTTTTGTCCAAATCTTACGATTTGGCGTTATCTCGCAAACGCTACAACCAATTTTGTTCAAATCGTCTCCTTTTGGCAAAATAAGCATAATAAGGCCTTAAACGGCAAATAGTCAATTTGGCTCTAATAGAAGCGGCACTTTTTGTCCAAATCTTACGATTTGGCGTTATCTCGCAAACGCTACAACCAATTTTGTTCAAATCGTCTCCTTTTGGCAAAATAAGCATAATAAGGCCTTAAACGGCAAATCGTCAATATGGCTCTAATAGAAGCGGCACTTTTTGGCCAAATCGCACAATTTGGCGATATCTCGCAAACGCTACAACCAATTTTGTTCAAATCGTCTCCTTTTGGCAAAATAAGCATAATAAGGCCTTAAACGGCAAATCGTCGATTTGGCTCTAATAGAAGCGGCACTTTTTGTCCAAATCTTACGATTTGGCGATATCTCGCAAACGCTACAACCAATTTTGTTCAAATCGTCTCCTTTTGGCAAAATAAGCATAATAAGGCCTTAAACGGCAAATCGTCGATTTGGCTCTAATAGAAGCGGCACTTTTTGTCCAAATCTTACGATTTGGCGTTATCTCGCAAACGCTACAACCAATTTTGTTAAAATCGTCTCCTTTTGGCAAAATAAGCATAATAAGGCCTTAAACGGCAAATCGTCAATTTGGCTCTAATAGAAGCGGCACTTTTTGGCCAAATCGCACAATTTGGCGATATCTCGGAAGCTCTACAACCAATTTTGTTCAAATCTTCTCCTTTTGGCAAAATAAGCATAATAAGGCCTTAAACGGCAAATCGTCAATTTGGCTCTAATCGAAGCGGCACTTTTTGTCCAAATCTTACGATTTGGCGTTATCTCGCAAACGCTACAACCAATTTTGTTCAAATCGTCTCCTTTTGGCAAAATAAGCATAATAAGGCCTTAAACGGCAAATCGTCAATTTGGCTCTAATAGAAGCGGCACTTTTTGGCCAAATCGCACAATTTGGCGATATCTCGCAAACGCTACAACCAATTTTGTTCAAATCGTCTCCTTTTGGCAAAATAAGCATAATAAGGCCTTAAACGGCAAATCGTCAATTTGGCTCTAATAGAAGCGGCACTTTTTGTCCAAATCTTACGATTTGGTGTTATCTCGCAAACGCTACAACCAATTTTGTTCAAATCGTCTCCTTTTGGCAAAATAAGCATAATAAGGCCTTAAAGGGCAAATCGTCAATTTGGCTCTAATAGAAGCGGCACTTTTTGTCCAAATCTTACGATTTGGTGTTATCTCGCAAACGCTACAACCAATTTTGTTCAAATCGTCTCCTTTTGGCAAAATAAGCATAATAAGGCCTTAAACGGCAAATCGTCAATTTGGCTCTAATAGAAGCGGCACTTTTTGGCCAAATCGCACAATTTGGCGATATCTCGCAAACGCTACAACCAATTTTGTTCAAATCGTCTCCTTTTGGCAAAATAAGCATAATAAGGCCTTAAACGGCAAATCATCAATTTGGCTCTAATAGAAGCGGCACTTTTTGTCCAAATCTTACGATTTGGCGTTATCTCGCAAACGCTACAACCAATTTTGTTCAAATCGTCTCCTTTTGGCAAAATAAGCATAATAAGGCCTTAAACGGCAAATCGTCAATTTGGCTCTAATAGAAGCGGCACTTTTTGGCCAAATCGCACAATTTGGCGATATCTCGCAAACGCTACAACCAATTTTGTTCAAATCGTCTCCTTTTGGCAAAATAAGCATAATAAGGCCTTAAACGGCAAATCGTCAATTTGGCTCTAATAGAAGCGGCACTTTTGGTCCAAATCTTACGATTAGCGTTATCTCGCAAACGCTACAACCAATTTTGTTCAAATCGTCTCCTTTTGGCAAAATAAGCATAATAAGGCCTTAAACGGCAAATCGTCAATTTGGCTCTAATAGAAGCGGCACTTTTTGTACAAATCGCATAATTTGGCGATATCTCGGAAGCGCTACAACCAATTTTGTTCAAATCGTCTCCTTTTGGCAAAATAAGCATAATAAGGCCTTAAACGGCAAATCGTCAATTTGGCTCTAATAGAAGCGGCACTTTTTGGCCAAATCGCATAATTTGGCGATATCTCGGAAGCGCTACAACCAATTTTGTTCAAATCGTCTCCTTTTGGCAAAATAAGCATAATAAGGCCTTAAACGGCAAATCGTCAATTTGGCTCTAATAGAAGCGGCACTTTTTGGCCAAATCACACGATTTGGCGATATCTCGCAAACGCTACAACCAATTTTGTTCAAATCGTCTCCTTTTGGCAAAATAAGCATAATAAGGCCTTAAACGGCAAATCGTCAATTTGGCTCTAATAGAAGCGGCACTTTTTGTACAAATCGCATAATTTGGCGATATCTCGGAAGCGCTACAACCAATTTTGTTCAAATCGTCTCCTTTTGGCAAAATAAGCATAATAAGGCCTTAAACGGCAAATCGTCAATTTGGCTCTAATAGAAGCGGCACTTTTTGGCCAAATCGCACAATTTGACGATATCTCGCAAACGCTACAACCAATTTTGTTCAAATCGTCTCCTTTTGGCAAAATAAGCATAATAAGGCCTTAAAGGGCAAATCGTCAATTTGGCTCTAATAGAAGCGGCACTTTTTGGCCAAATCGCACAATTTGACGATATCTCGCAAACGCTACAACCAATTTTGTTCAAATCGTCTCCTTTTGGCAAAATAAGCATAATAAGGCCTTAAACGGCAAATCGTCAATTTGGCTCTAATAGAAGCGGCACTTTTTGTACAAATCGCATAATTTGGCGATATCTCGGAAGCGCTACAACCAATTTTGTTCAAATCGTCTCCTTTTGGCAAAATAAGCATAATAAGGCCTTAAACGGCAAATCGTCAATTTGGCTCTAATAGAAGCGGCACTTTTTGGCCAAATCGCACAATTTGACGATATCTCGCAAACGCTACAACCAATTTTGTTCAAATCGTCTCCTTTTGGCAAAATAAGCATAATAAGGCCTTAAAGGGCAAATCGTCAATTTGGCTCTAATAGAAGCGGCACTTTTTGGCCAAATCGCACAATTTGACGATATCTCGCAAACGCTACAACCAATTTTGTTCAAATCGTCTCCTTTTGGCAAAATAAGCATAATAAGGCCTTAAAGGGCAAATCGTCAATTTGGCTCTAATAGAAGCGGCACTTTTTGGCCAAATCTTATGATTTGGCGATATGTCGCAAACGCTACAACCAATTTTGTTCAAATCGTCTCCTTTTGGCAAAATAAGCATAATAAGGCCTTAAAGGGCAAATCGTCAATTTGGCTCTAATAGAAGCGGCACTTTTTGGCCAAATCTTATGATTTGGCGATATGTCGCAAACGCTACAACCAATTTTGTTCAAATCGTCTCCTTTTGGCAAAATAAGCATAATAAGGCCTTAAACGGCAAATCGTCAATTTGGCTCTAATAGAAGCGGAACTTTTTGGCCAAATCGCACAATTTGACGATATCTCGCAAACGCTACAACCAATTTTGTTCAAATCGTCTCCTTTTGGCAAAATAAGCATAATAAGGCCTTAAACGGCAAATAGTCAATTTGGCTCTAATAGAAGCGGCACTTTTTGTCCAAATCTTACGATTTGGCGTTATCTCGCAAACGCTACAACCAATTTTGTTCAAATCGTCTCCTTTTGGCAAAATAAGCATAATAAGGCCTTAAACGGCAAATAGTCAATTTGGCTCTAATAGAAGCGGCACTTTTTGTCCAAATCTTACGATTTGGCGTTATCTCGCAAACGCTACAACAATTTTGTTCAAATCGTCTCCTTTTGGCAAAATAAGCATAATAAGGCCTTAAAGGGCAAATCGTCAATTTGGCTCTAATAGAAGCGGCACTTTTTGTCCAAACCTTACGATTTGGTGTTATCTCGCAAACGCTACAACCAATTTTGTTCAAATCGTCTCCTTTTGGCAAAATAAGCATAATAAGGCCTTAAACGGCAAATCGTCAATTTGGCTCTAATAGAAGCGGCACTTTTTGGCCAAATCGCACAATTTGACGATATCTCGCAAACGCTACAACCAATTTTGTTCAAATCGTCTCCTTTTGGCAAAATAAGCATAATAAGGCCTTAAACGGCAAATCGTCAATTTGGCTCTAATAGAAGCGGCACTTTTTGTCCAAATCTTACGATTTGGCGTTATCTCGCAAACGCTACAACAATTTTGTTCAAATCGTCTCCTTTTGGCAAAATAAGCATAATAAGGCCTTAAAGGGCAAATCGTCAATTTGGCTCTAATAGAAGCGGCACTTTTTGTCCAAACCTTACGATTTGGTGTTATCTCGCAAACGCTACAACCAATTTTGTTCAAATCGTCTCCTTTTGGCAAAATAAGCATAATAAGGCCTTAAAGGGCAAATCGTCAATTTGGCTCTAATAGAAGCGGCACTTTTTGTCCAAATCTTACGATTTGGTGTTATCTCGCAAACGCTACAACCAATTTTGTTCAAATCGTCTCCTTTTGGCAAAATAAGCATAATAAGGCCTTAAAGGGCAAATCGTCAATTTGGCTCTAATAGAAGCGGCACTTTTTGTCCAAACCTTACGATTTGGTGTTATCTCGCAAACGCTACAACCAATTTTGTTCAAATCGTCTCCTTTTGGCAAAATAAGCATAATAAGGCCTTAAACGGCAAATCGTCAATTTGGCTCTAATAGAAGCGGCACTTTTTGGCCAAATCGCACAATTTGGCGATATCTCGCAAACGCTACAACCAATTTTGTTCAAATCGTCTCCTTTTGGCAAAATAAGCATAATAAGGCCTTAAACGGCAAATCGTCAATTTGGCTCTAATAGAAGCGGCACTTTTTGGCCAAATCGCACAATTTGGCGATATCTCGCAAACGCTACAACCAATTTTGTTCAAATCGTCTCCTTTTGGCAAAATAAGCATAATAAGGCCTTAAACGGCAAATCGTCAATTTGGCTCTAATAGAAGCGGCACTTTTTGTCCAAATCTTACGATTTGGTGTTATCTCGCAAACGCTACAACCAATTTTGTTCAAATCGTCTCCTTTTGGCAAAATAAGCATAATAAGGCCTTAAAGGGCAAATCGTCAATTTGGCTCTAATAGAAGCGGCACTTTTTGTCCAAATCTTACGATTTGGTGTTATCTCGCAAACGCTACAACCAATTTTGTTCAAATCGTCTCCTTTTGGCAAAATAAGCATAATAAGGCCTTAAACGGCAAATCGTCAATTTGGCTCTAATAGAAGCGGCACTTTTTGGCCAAATCGCACAATTTGGCGATATCTCGCAAACGCTACAACCAATTTTGTTCAAATCGTCTCCTTTTGGCAAAATAAGCATAATAAGGCCTTAAACGGCAAATCATCAATTTGGCTCTAATAGAAGCGGCACTTTTTGTCCAAATCTTACGATTTGGCGTTATCTCGCAAACGCTACAACCAATTTTGTTCAAATCGTCTCCTTTTGGCAAAATAAGCATAATAAGGCCTTAAACGGCAAATCGTCAATTTGGCTCTAATAGAAGCGGCACTTTTTGGCCAAATCGCACAATTTGGCGATATCTCGCAAACGCTACAACCAATTTTGTTCAAATCGTCTCCTTTTGGCAAAATAAGCATAATAAGGCCTTAAACGGCAAATCGTCAATTTGGCTCTAATAGAAGCGGCACTTTTGGTCCAAATCTTACGATTAGCGTTATCTCGCAAACGCTACAACCAATTTTGTTCAAATCGTCTCCTTTTGGCAAAATAAGCATAATAAGGCCTTAAACGGCAAATCGTCAATTTGGCTCTAATAGAAGCGGCACTTTTTGTACAAATCGCATAATTTGGCGATATCTCGGAAGCGCTACAACCAATTTTGTTCAAATCGTCTCCTTTTGGCAAAATAAGCATAATAAGGCCTTAAACGGCAAATCGTCAATTTGGCTCTAATAGAAGCGGCACTTTTTGGCCAAATCGCATAATTTGGCGATATCTCGGAAGCGCTACAACCAATTTTGTTCAAATCGTCTCCTTTTGGCAAAATAAGCATAATAAGGCCTTAAACGGCAAATCGTCAATTTGGCTCTAATAGAAGCGGCACTTTTTGGCCAAATCACACGATTTGGCGATATCTCGCAAACGCTACAACCAATTTTGTTCAAATCGTCTCCTTTTGGCAAAATAAGCATAATAAGGCCTTAAACGGCAAATCGTCAATTTGGCTCTAATAGAAGCGGCACTTTTTGTACAAATCGCATAATTTGGCGATATCTCGGAAGCGCTACAACCAATTTTGTTCAAATCGTCTCCTTTTGGCAAAATAAGCATAATAAGGCCTTAAACGGCAAATCGTCAATTTGGCTCTAATAGAAGCGGCACTTTTTGGCCAAATCGCACAATTTGACGATATCTCGCAAACGCTACAACCAATTTTGTTCAAATCGTCTCCTTTTGGCAAAATAAGCATAATAAGGCCTTAAAGGGCAAATCGTCAATTTGGCTCTAATAGAAGCGGCACTTTTTGGCCAAATCGCACAATTTGACGATATCTCGCAAACGCTACAACCAATTTTGTTCAAATCGTCTCCTTTTGGCAAAATAAGCATAATAAGGCCTTAAAGGGCAAATCGTCAATTTGGCTCTAATAGAAGCGGCACTTTTTGGCCAAATCTTATGATTTGGCGATATGTCGCAAACGCTACAACCAATTTTGTTCAAATCGTCTCCTTTTGGCAAAATAAGCATAATAAGGCCTTAAAGGGCAAATCGTCAATTTGGCTCTAATAGAAGCGGCACTTTTTGGCCAAATCTTATGATTTGGCGATATGTCGCAAACGCTACAACCAATTTTGTTCAAATCGTCTCCTTTTGGCAAAATAAGCATAATAAGGCCTTAAACGGCAAATCGTCAATTTGGCTCTAATAGAAGCGGAACTTTTTGGCCAAATCGCACAATTTGACGATATCTCGCAAACGCTACAACCAATTTTGTTCAAATCGTCTCCTTTTGGCAAAATAAGCATAATAAGGCCTTAAACGGCAAATAGTCAATTTGGCTCTAATAGAAGCGGCACTTTTTGTCCAAATCTTACGATTTGGCGTTATCTCGCAAACGCTACAACCAATTTTGTTCAAATCGTCTCCTTTTGGCAAAATAAGCATAATAAGGCCTTAAACGGCAAATAGTCAATTTGGCTCTAATAGAAGCGGCACTTTTTGTCCAAATCTTACGATTTGGCGTTATCTCGCAAACGCTACAACAATTTTGTTCAAATCGTCTCCTTTTGGCAAAATAAGCATAATAAGGCCTTAAAGGGCAAATCGTCAATTTGGCTCTAATAGAAGCGGCACTTTTTGTCCAAACCTTACGATTTGGTGTTATCTCGCAAACGCTACAACCAATTTTGTTCAAATCGTCTCCTTTTGGCAAAATAAGCATAATAAGGCCTTAAACGGCAAATCGTCAATTTGGCTCTAATAGAAGCGGCACTTTTTGGCCAAATCGCACAATTTGACGATATCTCGCAAACGCTACAACCAATTTTGTTCAAATCGTCTCCTTTTGGCAAAATAAGCATAATAAGGCCTTAAACGGCAAATCGTCAATTTGGCTCTAATAGAAGCGGCACTTTTTGTCCAAATCTTACGATTTGGCGTTATCTCGCAAACGCTACAACAATTTTGTTCAAATCGTCTCCTTTTGGCAAAATAAGCATAATAAGGCCTTAAAGGGCAAATCGTCAATTTGGCTCTAATAGAAGCGGCACTTTTTGTTCAAACCTTACGATTTGGTGTTATCTCGCAAACGCTACAACCAATTTTGTTCAAATCGTCTCCTTTTGGCAAAATAAGCATAATAAGGCCTTAAAGGGCAAATCGTCAATTTGGCTCTAATAGAAGCGGCACTTTTTGTCCAAATCTTACGATTTGGTGTTATCTCGCAAACGCTACAACCAATTTTGTTCAAATCGTCTCCTTTTGGCAAAATAAGCATAATAAGGCCTTAAAGGGCAAATCGTCAATTTGGCTCTAATAGAAGCGGCACTTTTTGTCCAAACCTTACGATTTGGTGTTATCTCGCAAACGCTACAACCAATTTTGTTCAAATCGTCTCCTTTTGGCAAAATAAGCATAATAAGGCCTTAAACGGCAAATCGTCAATTTGGCTCTAATAGAAGCGGCACTTTTTGGCCAAATCGCACAATTTGGCGATATCTCGCAAACGCTACAACCAATTTTGTTCAAATCGTCTCCTTTTGGCAAAATAAGCATAATAAGGCCTTAAACGGCAAATCGTCAATTTGGCTCTAATAGAAGCGGCACTTTTTGGCCAAATCGCACAATTTGGCGATATCTCGCAAACGCTACAACCAATTTTGTTCAAATCGTCTCCTTTTGGCAAAATAAGCATAATAAGGCCTTAAACGGCAAATCGTCAATTTGGCTCTAATAGAAGCGGCACTTTTTGGCCAAATCGCACAATTTGGCGATATCTCGGAAGCTCTACAACCAATTTTGTTCAAATCGTCTCCTTTTGGCAAAATAAGCATAATAAGGCCTTAAACGGCAAATCGTCAATTTGGCTCTAATAGAAGCGGCACTTTTTGGCCAAATCGCACAATTTGGCGATATCTCGCAAACGCTACAACCAATTTTGTTCAAATCTTCTCCTTTTGGCAAAATAAGCATAATAAGGCCTTAAACGGCAAATCGTCAATTTGGCTCTAATAGAAGCGGCACTTTTTGTCCAAATCTTACGATTTGGCGTTATCTCGCAAACGCTACAACCAATTTTGTTCAAATCGTCTCCTTTTGGCAAAATAAGCATAATAAGGCCTTAAACGGCAAATAGTCAATTTGGCTCTAATAGAAGCGGCACTTTTTGTCCAAATCTTACGATTTGGCGTTATCTCGCAAACGCTACAACCAATTTTGTTCAAATCGTCTCCTTTTGGCAAAATAAGCATAATAAGGCCTTAAACGGCAAATCGTCAATATGGCTCTAATAGAAGCGGCACTTTTTGGCCAAATCGCACAATTTGGCGATATCTCGCAAACGCTACAACCAATTTTGTTCAAATCGTCTCCTTTTGGCAAAATAAGCATAATAAGGCCTTAAACGGCAAATCGTCGATTTGGCTCTAATAGAAGCGGCACTTTTTGTCCAAATCTTACGATTTGGCGATATCTCGCAAACGCTACAACCAATTTTGTTCAAATCGTCTCCTTTTGGCAAAATAAGCATAATAAGGCCTTAAACGGCAAATCGTCGATTTGGCTCTAATAGAAGCGGCACTTTTTGTCCAAATCTTACGATTTGGCGTTATCTCGCAAACGCTACAACCAATTTTGTTAAAATCGTCTCCTTTTGGCAAAATAAGCATAATAAGGCCTTAAACGGCAAATCGTCAATTTGGCTCTAATAGAAGCGGCACTTTTTGGCCAAATCGCACAATTTGGCGATATCTCGGAAGCTCTACAACCAATTTTGTTCAAATCTTCTCCTTTTGGCAAAATAAGCATAATAAGGCCTTAAACGGCAAATCGTCAATTTGGCTCTAATAGAAGCGGCACTTTTTGTCCAAATCTTACGATTTGGCGTTATCTCGCAAACGCTACAACCAATTTTGTTCAAATCGTCTCCTTTTGGCAAAATAAGCATAATAAGGCCTTAAACGGCAAATCGTCAATTTGGCTCTAATAGAAGCGGCACTTTTTGGCCAAATCGCACAATTTGGCGATATCTCGCAAACGCTACAACCAATTTTGTTCAAATCGTCTCCTTTTGGCAAAATAAGCATAATAAGGCCTTAAACGGCAAATCGTCAATTTGGCTCTAATAGAAGCGGCACTTTTTGTCCAAATCTTACGATTTGGTGTTATCTCGCAAACGCTACAACCAATTTTGTTCAAATCGTCTCCTTTTGGCAAAATAAGCATAATAAGGCCTTAAAGGGCAAATCGTCAATTTGGCTCTAATAGAAGCGGCACTTTTTGTCCAAATCTTACGATTTGGTGTTATCTCGCAAACGCTACAACCAATTTTGTTCAAATCGTCTCCTTTTGGCAAAATAAGCATAATAAGGCCTTAAACGGCAAATCGTCAATTTGGCTCTAATAGAAGCGGCACTTTTTGGCCAAATCGCACAATTTGGCGATATCTCGCAAACGCTACAACCAATTTTGTTCAAATCGTCTCCTTTTGGCAAAATAAGCATAATAAGGCCTTAAACGGCAAATCATCAATTTGGCTCTAATAGAAGCGGCACTTTTTGTCCAAATCTTACGATTTGGCGTTATCTCGCAAACGCTACAACCAATTTTGTTCAAATCGTCTCCTTTTGGCAAAATAAGCATAATAAGGCCTTAAACGGCAAATCGTCAATTTGGCTCTAATAGAAGCGGCACTTTTTGGCCAAATCGCACAATTTGGCGATATCTCGCAAACGCTACAACCAATTTTGTTCAAATCGTCTCCTTTTGGCAAAATAAGCATAATAAGGCCTTAAACGGCAAATCGTCAATTTGGCTCTAATAGAAGCGGCACTTTTGGTCCAAATCTTACGATTTGGCGTTATCTCGCAAACGCTACAACCAATTTTGTTCAAATCGTCTCCTTTTGGCAAAATAAGCATAATAAGGCCTTAAACGGCAAATCGTCAATTTGGCTCTAATAGAAGCGGCACTTTTTGTACAAATCGCATAATTTGGCGATATCTCGGAAGCGCTACAACCAATTTTGTTCAAATCGTCTCCTTTTGGCAAAATAAGCATAATAAGGCCTTAAACGGCAAATCGTCAATTTGGCTCTAATAGAAGCGGCACTTTTTGGCCAAATCGCACAATTTGACGATATCTCGCAAACGCTACAACCAATTTTGTTCAAATCGTCTCCTTTTGGCAAAATAAGCATAATAAGGCCTTAAACGGCAAATCGTCAATTTGGCTCTAATAGAAGCGGCACTTTTTGGCCAAATCTTACGATTTGGCGTTATCTCGCAAACGCTACAACCAATTTTGTTCAAATCGTCTCCTTTTGGCAAAATAAGCATAATAAGGCCTTAAACGGCAAATCGTCAATTTGGCTCTAATAGAAGCGGCACTTTTTGGCCAAATCGCACAATTTGGCGATATCTCGCAAACGCTACAACCAATTTTGTTCAAATCTTCTCCTTTTGGCAAAATAAGCATAATAAGGCCTTAAACGGCAAATCGTCAATTTGGCTCTAATAGAAGCGGCACTTTTTGTCCAAATCTTACGATTTGGCGTTATCTCGCAAACGCTACAACCAATTTTGTTCAAATCGTCTCCTTTTGGCAAAATAAGCATAATAAGGCCTTAAACGGCAAATCGTCAATATGGCTCTAATAGAAGCGGCACTTTTTGGCCAAATCGCACAATTTGGCGATATCTCGCAAACGCTACAACCAATTTTGTTCAAATCGTCTCCTTTTGGCAAAATAAGCATAATAAGGCCTTAAACGGCAAATCGTCGATTTGGCTCTAATAGAAGCGGCACTTTTTGGCCAAATCGCACAATTTGGCGATATCTCGCAAACGCTACAACCAATTTTGTTCAAATCGTCTCCTTTTGGCAAAATAAGCATAATAAGGCCTTAAACGGCAAATCGTCGATTTGGCTCTAATAGAAGCGGCACTTTTTGTCCAAATCTTACGATTTGGCGTTATCTCGCAAACGCTACAACCAATTTTGTTAAAATCGTCTCCTTTTGGCAAAATAAGCATAATAAGGCCTTAAACGGCAAATCGTCAATTTGGCTCTAATAGAAGCGGCACTTTTTGGCCAAATCGCACAATTTGGCGATATCTCGGAAGCTCTACAACCAATTTTGTTCAAATCTTCTCCTTTTGGCAAAATAAGCATAATAAGGCCTTAAACGGCAAATCGTCATTTTGGCTCTAATAGAAGCGGCACTTTTTGTCCAAATCTTACGATTTGGCGTTATCTCGCAAACGCTACAACCAATTTTGTTCAAATCGTCTCCTTTTGGCAAAATAAGCATAATAAGGCCTTAAACGGCAAATCGTCAATTTGGCTCTAATAGAAGCGGCACTTTTTGGCCAAATCGCACAATTTGGCGATATCTCGCAAACGCTACAACCAATTTTGTTCAAATCGTCTCCTTTTGGCAAAATAAGCATAATAAGGCCTTAAACGGCAAATCGTCAATTTGGCTCTAATAGAAGCGGCACTTTTTGTCCAAATCTTACGATTTGGTGTTATCTCGCAAACGCTACAACCAATTTTGTTCAAATCGTCTCCTTTTGGCAAAATAAGCATAATAAGGCCTTAAAGGGCAAATCGTCAATTTGGCTCTAATAGAAGCGGCACTTTTTGTCCAAATCTTACGATTTGGTGTTATCTCGCAAACGCTACAACCAATTTTGTTCAAATCGTCTCCTTTTGGCAAAATAAGCATAATAAGGCCTTAAACGGCAAATCGTCAATTTGGCTCTAATAGAAGCGGCACTTTTTGGCCAAATCGCACAATTTGGCGATATCTCGCAAACGCTACAACCAATTTTGTTCAAATCGTCTCCTTTTGGCAAAATAAGCATAATAAGGCCTTAAACGGCAAATCATCAATTTGGCTCTAATAGAAGCGGCACTTTTTGTCCAAATCTTACGATTTGGCGTTATCTCGCAAACGCTACAACCAATTTTGTTCAAATCGTCTCCTTTTGGCAAAATAAGCATAATAAGGCCTTAAACGGCAAATCGTCAATTTGGCTCTAATAGAAGCGGCACTTTTTGTACAAATCGCATAATTTGGCGATATCTCGGAAGCGCTACAACCAATTTTGTTCAAATCGTCTCCTTTTGGCAAAATAAGCATAATAAGGCCTTAAACGGCAAATCGTCAATTTGGCTCTAATAGAAGCGGCACTTTTTGGCCAAATCGCACAATTTGACGATATCTCGCAAACGCTACAACCAATTTTGTTCAAATCGTCTCCTTTTGGCAAAATAAGCATAATAAGGCCTTAAACGGCAAATCGTCAATTTGGCTCTAATAGAAGCGGCACTTTTTGTCCAAATCTTACGATTTGGCGTTATCTCGCAAACGCTACAACAATTTTGTTCAAATCGTCTCCTTTTGGCAAAATAAGCATAATAAGGCCTTAAAGGGCAAATCGTCAATTTGGCTCTAATAGAAGCGGCACTTTTTGTCCAAACCTTACGATTTGGTGTTATCTCGCAAACGCTACAACCAATTTTGTTCAAATCGTCTCCTTTTGGCAAAATAAGCATAATAAGGCCTTAAAGGGCAAATCGTCAATTTGGCTCTAATAGAAGGGCACTTTTTGTCCAAATCTTACGATTTGGTGTTATCTCGCAAACGCTACAACCAATTTTGTTCAAATCGTCTCCTTTTGGCAAAATAAGCATAATAAGGCCTTAAAGGGCAAATCGTCAATTTGGCTCTAATAGAAGCGGCACTTTTTGTCCAAACCTTACGATTTGGTGTTATCTCGCAAACGCTACAACCAATTTTGTTCAAATCGTCTCCTTTTGGCAAAATAAGCATAATAAGGCCTTAAACGGCAAATCGTCAATTTGGCTCTAATAGAAGCGGCACTTTTTGGCCAAATCGCACAATTTGGCGATATCTCGCAAACGCTACAACCAATTTTGTTCAAATCGTCTCCTTTTGGCAAAATAAGCATAATAAGGCCTTAAACGGCAAATCGTCAATTTGGCTCTAATAGAAGCGGCACTTTTTGGCCAAATCGCACAATTTGGCGATATCTCGCAAACGCTACAACCAATTTTGTTCAAATCTTCTCCTTTTGGCAAAATAAGCATAATAAGGCCTTAAACGGCAAATCGTCAATTTGGCTCTAATAGAAGCGGCACTTTTTGTCCAAATCTTACGATTTGGCGTTATCTCGCAAACGCTACAACCAATTTTGTTCAAATCGTCTCCTTTTGGCAAAATAAGCATAATAAGGCCTTAAACGGCAAATCGTCAATATGGCTCTAATAGAAGCGGCACTTTTTGGCCAAATCGCACAATTTGGCGATATCTCGCAAACGCTACAACCAATTTTGTTCAAATCGTCTCCTTTTGGCAAAATAAGCATAATAAGGCCTTAAACGGCAAATCGTCGATTTGGCTCTAATAGAAGCGGCACTTTTTGGCCAAATCGCACAATTTGGCGATATCTCGCAAACGCTACAACCAATTTTGTTCAAATCGTCTCCTTTTGGCAAAATAAGCATAATAAGGCCTTAAACGGCAAATCGTCGATTTGGCTCTAATAGAAGCGGCACTTTTTGTCCAAATCTTACGATTTGGCGTTATCTCGCAAACGCTACAACCAATTTTGTTAAAATCGTCTCCTTTTGGCAAAATAAGCATAATAAGGCCTTAAACGGCAAATCGTCAATTTGGCTCTAATAGAAGCGGCACTTTTTGGCCAAATCGCACAATTTGGCGATATCTCGGAAGCTCTACAACCAATTTTGTTCAAATCTTCTCCTTTTGGCAAAATAAGCATAATAAGGCCTTAAACGGCAAATCGTCATTTTGGCTCTAATAGAAGCGGCACTTTTTGTCCAAATCTTACGATTTGGCGTTATCTCGCAAACGCTACAACCAATTTTGTTCAAATCGTCTCCTTTTGGCAAAATAAGCATAATAAGGCCTTAAACGGCAAATCGTCAATTTGGCTCTAATAGAAGCGGCACTTTTTGGCCAAATCGCACAATTTGGCGATATCTCGCAAACGCTACAACCAATTTTGTTCAAATCGTCTCCTTTTGGCAAAATAAGCATAATAAGGCCTTAAACGGCAAATCGTCAATTTGGCTCTAATAGAAGCGGCACTTTTTGTCCAAATCTTACGATTTGGTGTTATCTCGCAAACGCTACAACCAATTTTGTTCAAATCGTCTCCTTTTGGCAAAATAAGCATAATAAGGCCTTAAAGGGCAAATCGTCAATTTGGCTCTAATAGAAGCGGCACTTTTTGTCCAAATCTTACGATTTGGTGTTATCTCGCAAACGCTACAACCAATTTTGTTCAAATCGTCTCCTTTTGGCAAAATAAGCATAATAAGGCCTTAAACGGCAAATCGTCAATTTGGCTCTAATAGAAGCGGCACTTTTTGGCCAAATCGCACAATTTGGCGATATCTCGCAAACGCTACAACCAATTTTGTTCAAATCGTCTCCTTTTGGCAAAATAAGCATAATAAGGCCTTAAACGGCAAATCATCAATTTGGCTCTAATAGAAGCGGCACTTTTTGTCCAAATCTTACGATTTGGCGTTATCTCGCAAACGCTACAACCAATTTTGTTCAAATCGTCTCCTTTTGGCAAAATAAGCATAATAAGGCCTTAAACGGCAAATCGTCAATTTGGCTCTAATAGAAGCGGCACTTTTTGTACAAATCGCATAATTTGGCGATATCTCGGAAGCGCTACAACCAATTTTGTTCAAATCGTCTCCTTTTGGCAAAATAAGCATAATAAGGCCTTAAACGGCAAATCGTCAATTTGGCTCTAATAGAAGCGGCACTTTTTGGCCAAATCGCACAATTTGACGATATCTCGCAAACGCTACAACCAATTTTGTTCAAATCGTCTCCTTTTGGCAAAATAAGCATAATAAGGCCTTAAACGGCAAATCGTCAATTTGGCTCTAATAGAAGCGGCACTTTTTGTCCAAATCTTACGATTTGGCGTTATCTCGCAAACGCTACAACAATTTTGTTCAAATCGTCTCCTTTTGGCAAAATAAGCATAATAAGGCCTTAAAGGGCAAATCGTCAATTTGGCTCTAATAGAAGCGGCACTTTTTGTCCAAACCTTACGATTTGGTGTTATCTCGCAAACGCTACAACCAATTTTGTTCAAATCGTCTCCTTTTGGCAAAATAAGCATAATAAGGCCTTAAAGGGCAAATCGTCAATTTGGCTCTAATAGAAGGGCACTTTTTGTCCAAATCTTACGATTTGGTGTTATCTCGCAAACGCTACAACCAATTTTGTTCAAATCGTCTCCTTTTGGCAAAATAAGCATAATAAGGCCTTAAAGGGCAAATCGTCAATTTGGCTCTAATAGAAGCGGCACTTTTTGTCCAAACCTTACGATTTGGTGTTATCTCGCAAACGCTACAACCAATTTTGTTCAAATCGTCTCCTTTTGGCAAAATAAGCATAATAAGGCCTTAAACGGCAAATCGTCAATTTGGCTCTAATAGAAGCGGCACTTTTTGGCCAAATCGCACAATTTGGCGATATCTCGCAAACGCTACAACCAATTTTGTTCAAATCGTCTCCTTTTGGCAAAATAAGCATAATAAGGCCTTAAACGGCAAATCGTCAATTTGGCTCTAATAGAAGCGGCACTTTTTGGCCAAATCGCACAATTTGGCGATATCTCGCAAACGCTACAACCAATTTTGTTCAAATCGTCTCCTTTTGGCAAAATAAGCATAATAAGGCCTTAAACGGCAAATCGTCAATTTGGCTCTAATAGAAGCGGCACTTTTTGGCCAAATCGCACAATTTGGCGAAATCTCGCAAACGCTACAACCAATTTTGTTCAAATCGTCTCCTTTTGGCAAAATAAGCATAATAAGGCCTTAAACGGCAAATCGTCAATTTGGCTCTAATAGAAGCGGCACTTTTTGGCCAAATCACACAATTTGGCGATATCTCGCAAACGCTACAACCAATTTTGTTCAAATCGTCTCCTTTTGGCAAAATAAGCATAATAAGGCCTTAAACGGCAAATCGTCAATTTGGCTCTAATAGAAGCGGCACTTTTTGGCCAAATCGCACAATTTGACGATATCTCGCAAACGCTACAACCAATTTTGTTCAAATCGTCTCCTTTTGGCAAAATAAGCATAATAAGGCCTTAAACGGCAAATCGTCAATTTGGCTCTAATAGAAGCGGCACTTTTTGTCCAAATCTTACGATTTGGCGTTATCTAGCAAACGCTACAACAATTTTGTTCAAATCGTCTCCTTTTGGCAAAATAAGCATAATAAGGCCTTAAACGGCAAATCGTCAATTTGGCTCTAATAGAAGCGGCACTTTTTGGCCAAATCGCACAATTTGGCGATATCTCGCAAACGCTACAACCAATTTTGTTCAAATCGTCTCCTTTTGGCAAAATAAGCATAATAAGGCCTTAAACGGCAAATAGTCAATTTGGCTCTAATAGAAGCGGCACTTTTTGTCCAAATCTTACGATTTGGCGTTATCTCGCAAACGCTACAACCAATTTTGTTCAAATCGTCTCCTTTTGGCAAAATAAGCATAATAAGGCCTTAAACGGCAAATCGTCGATTTGGCTCTAATAGAAGCGGCACTTTTTGTCCAAATCTTACGATTTGGCGTTATCTCGCAAACGCTACAACCAATTTTGTTAAAATCGTCTCCTTTTGGCAAAATAAGCATAATAAGGCCTTAAACGGCAAATCGTCAATTTGGCTCTAATAGAAGCGGCACTTTTTGGCCAAATCGCACAATTTGGCGATATCTCGGAAGCTCTACAACCAATTTTGTTCAAATCGTCTCCTTTTGGCAAAATAAGCATAATAAGGCCTTAAACGGCAAATCGTCAATTTGGCTCTAATAGAAGCGGCACTTTTTGGCCAAATCGCACAATTTGGCGATATCTCGCAAACGCTACAACCAATTTTGTTCAAATCTTCTCCTTTTGGCAAAATAAGCATAATAAGGCCTTAAACGGCAAATCGTCAATTTGGCTCTAATAGAAGCGGCACTTTTTGTCCAAATCTTACGATTTGGCGTTATCTCGCAAACGCTACAACCAATTTTGTTCAAATCGTCTCCTTTTGGCAAAATAAGCATAATAAGGCCTTAAACGGCAAATCGTCAATTTGGCTCTAATAGAAGCGGCACTTTTTGGCCAACTCGCACAATTTGGCGATATCTCGCAAACGCTACAACCAATTTTGTTCAAATCGTCTCCTTTTGGCAAAATAAGCATAATAAGGCCTTAAACAGCAAATCGTCAATTTGGCTCTAATAGAAGCGGCACTTTTTGTCCAAATCTTACGATTTGGTGTTATCTCGCAAACGCTACAACCAATTTTGTTCAAATCGTCTCCTTTTGGCAAAATAAGCATAATAAGGCCTTAAAGGGCAAATCGTCAATTTGGCTCTAATAGAAGCGGCACTTTTTGTCCAAATCTTACGATTTGGTGTTATCTCGCAAACGCTACAACCAATTTTGTTCAAATCGTCTCCTTTTGGCAAAATAAGCATAATAAGGCCTTAAACGGCAAATCGTCAATTTGGCTCTAATAGAAGCGGCACTTTTTGGCCAAATCGCACAATTTGGCGATATCTCGCAAACGCTACAACCAATTTTGTTCAAATCGTCTCCTTTTGGCAAAATAAGAATAATAAGGCCTTAAACGGCAAATCATCAATTTGGCTCTAATAGAAGCGGCACTTTTTGTCCAAATCTTACGATTTGGCGTTATCTCGCAAACGCTACAACCAATTTTGTTCAAATCGTCTCCTTTTGGCAAAATAAGCATAATAAGGCCTTAAACGGCAAATCGTCAATTTGGCTCTAATAGAAGCGGCACTTTTGGTCCAAATCTTACGATTTGGCGTTATCTCGCAAACGCTACAACCAATTTTGTTCAAATCGTCTCCTTTTGGCAAAATAAGCATAATAAGGCCTTAAACGGCAAATCTTCAATTTGGCTCTAATAGAAGCGGCACTTTTTGGCCAAATCACACAATTTGGCGATATCTCGCAAACGCTACAACCAATTTTGTTCAAATCGTCTCCTTTTGGCAAAATAAGCATAATAAGGCCTTAAACGGCAAATGGTCAATTTGGCTCTAATAGAAGCGGCACTTTTTGTACAAATCGCATAATTTGGCGATATCTCGGAAGCGCTACAACCAATTTTGTTCAAATCGTCTCCTTTTGGCAAAATAAGCATAATAAGGCCTTAAACGGCAAATGGTCAATTTGGCTCTAATAGAAGCGGCACTTTTTGTACAAATCGCACAATTTGGCGAAATCTCGCAAACGCTACAACCAATTTTGTTCAAATCGTCTCCTTTTGGCAAAATAAGCATAATAAGGCCTTAAACGGCAAATGGTCAATTTGGCTCTAATAGAAGCGGCACTTTTTGTACAAATCGCATAATTTGGCGATATCTCGGAAGCGCTACAACCAATTTTGTTCAAATCGTCTCCTTTTGGCAAAATAAGCATAATAAGGCCTTAAACGGCAAATCGTCAATTTGGCTCTAATAGAAGCGGCACTTTTTGTCCAAATCTTACGATTTGGCGTTATCTCGCAAACGCTACAACCAATTTTGTTCAAATCGTCTCCTTTTGGCAAAATAAGCATAATAAGGCCTTAAACGGCAAATCGTCAATTTGGCTCTAATAGAAGCGGCACTTTTTGTCCAAACCTTACGATTTGGTGTTATCTCGCAAACGCTACAACCAATTTTGTTCAAATCGTCTCCTTTTGGCAAAATAAGCATAATAAGGCCTTAAAGGGCAAATCGTCAATTTGGCTCTAATAGAAGCGGCACTTTTTGTCCAAATCTTACGATTTGGTGTTATCTCGCAAACGCTACAACCAATTTTGTTCAAATCGTCTCCTTTTGGCAAAATAAGCATAATAAGGCCTTAAACGGCAAATCGTCAATTTGGCTCTAATAGAAGCGGCACTTTTTGGCCAAATCGCACAATTTGGCGATATCTCGCAAACGCTACAACCAATTTTGTTCAAATCGTCTCCTTTTGGCAAAATAAGCATAATAAGGCCTTAAACGGCAAATCGTCAATTTGGCTCTAATAGAAGCGGCACTTTTTGTCCAAATCTTACGATTTGGCGTTATCTCGCAAACGCTACAACCAATTTTGTTCAAATCGTCTCCTTTTGGCAAAATAAGCATAATAAGGCCTTAAACGGCAAATCGTCAATTTGGCTCTAATAGAAGCGGCACTTTTTGTCCAAATCATACGATTTGGCGTTATCTCGCAAACGCTACAACCAATTTTGTTCAAATCGTCTCCTTTTTGCAAAATAAGCATAATAAGGCCTTAAACGGCAAATCGTCGATTTGGCTCTAATAGAAGCGGCACTTTTTGTCCAAATCTTACGATTTGGCGATATCTCGCAAACGCTACAACCAATTTTGTTCAAATCGTCTCCTTTTGGCAAAATAAGCATAATAAGGCCTTAAACGGCAAATCGTCGATTTGGCTCTAATAGAAGCGGCACTTTTTGTCCAAATCTTACGATTTGGCGTTATCTCGCAAACGCTACAACCAATTTTGTTCAAATCGTCTCCTTTTGGCAAAATAAGCATAATAAGGCCTTAAACGGCAAATCGTCAATTTGGCTCTAATAGAAGCGGCACTTTTTGGCCAAATCGCACAATTTAGCGATATCTCGGAAGCTCTACAACCAATTTTGTTCAAATCGTCTCCTTTTGGCAAAATAAGCATAATAAGGCCTTAAACGGCAAATCGTCAATTTGGCTCTAATAGAAGCGGCACTTTTTGGCCAAATCGCACAATTTGGCGATATCTCGCAAACGCTACAACCAATTTTGTTCAAATCTTCTCCTTTTGGCAAAATAAGCATAATAAGGCCTTAAATGGCAAATCGTCAATTTGGCTCTAATAGAAGCGGCACTTTTTGTCCAAATCTTACGATTTGGTGTTATCTCGCAAACGCTACAACCAATTTTGTTCAAATCGTCTCCTTTTGGCAAAATAAGCATAATAAGGCCTTAAACGGCAAATCGTCAATTTGGCTCTAATAGAAGCGGCACTTTTTGTCCAAATCTTACGATTTGGCGTTATCTCGCAAACGCTACAACCAATTTTGTTCAAATCGTCTCCTTTTGGCAAAATAAGCATAATAAGGCCTTAAACGGCAAATCGTCGATTTGGCTCTAATAGAAGCGGCACTTTTTGTCCAAATCTTACGATTTGGCGATATCTCGCAAACGCTACCACCAATTTTGTTCAAATCGTCTCCTTTTGGCAAAATAAGCATAATAAGGCCTTAAACGGCAAATCGTCGATTTGGCTCTAATAGAAGCGGCACTTTTTGTCCAAATCTTACGATTTGGCGTTATCTCGCAAACGCTACAACCAATTTTGTTCAAATCTTCTCCTTTTGGCAAAATAAGCAACTTATATTTCTTTACTCGTTGGGAGCAATAAAAAAAATGATTTATTTATTTTAAAATTATTACAAGTTCAAATAAAGGCAAAAATTACGTTAAACTATCAGTTACGAGCTTTAATCACGACAATTACACAAAGAATGCTAATTAACTTAAATCTACTCCTTTTATATAAAATAAAGTTCATAGTCAGCAGTATTGCATCCTGGCCGTGCGCTTCCCGCGGTGGTTCGTGGAATCCGTGTGTGGTAATTCCTCCCCCCTAAGAGTGAACTTCAATGGCATCATGGAAGTTGCACGTCCTCCCCTGTGGTTTTGGTGGGTGGATCTTGGTTTCTCTTTATTCTGCTCTGTCTCCATTTCCAAAGGGTTGATAGGCAACAGAGGGCTGCAAGGGCGTATAGTAAGATGGTCCACATGCTGGGGTAGGTGACAAGTTCCGTGTAGGTGATTGGTGAAAGCGGGCTGTCCATGGCGATCTTTTCTTCTAATTCGTGGAGGTCGTCTAACTTCAAGTCAGGCAGATGCAGGCTTAAGTTTAGGTATGGCAGTTGCTGCTCCTTTTCGGCTAAGTCCGGAAATAGTATTGGCTCGGGGGTGATTTTCGTAACCTTTTCGATGTTTTCGGCAATAACTTTTTTCACTGTGATCCGGCATCCTGGAGGGATTCGGCAGATGAAAGTACCCATTAAGTTGCGCTTTTCGTTTAGCGAATTGGGGCAAAACATTTGAACGGTTTCCCTTTTTGGCAATACCATTACCCACTTATGTGTCTCGTCTAGCCGATTGAGGATTGGTTCAGTGACTTTGGCCTCTATTTGGTGGCAATTTGAAGTCTCTCCATCTCTCTGAAGTATCTGGACCTCGCAAGGCGAGTTGCTTCCTATTTCTTCTAATCGAGAATTTGGACAAAGGTATCTTTCTGGTATTAGTTTTTGACAGTTTTCCCTGGTTTACATGTAGTACAATCTGTCCGTGATCAGATACTTATTTCGAGACATTATAAACTTAAACTGACCTTGATATTGGATTGGGACTGCATATAGATGGAAAAGGTCAAAGGATCGGTTATGTGCGATGGGAACATGTAATATATGAATGATTCGTAGTTGCGACATGAAGCTTTCTGGTTTAATGGTTTTGGCTATTATTGGTATGTTACTTTGTATGGCCTGTAGAGGTAATTGACCTTCATCCAACTGGTTTCGTAACAATTGTAATTCGGTATAAAGTTCTTGATTCGTAATAATGGTTGGATGTAGGACTCCCAATTGAGAAAATACCATTGAATTTTCGATGTCTTGCAAAATCGAATCAACTACTTCGTACATGTTAATAAAATCATTATTAAGTTCCACAAATAACATAAAGTTCCTTCCTGAATTTATCTCGTTCAAATAAGGACGTATTTGATTAATTTTTTCCTCGATCATTTTGTCATTTTTATAGAGTTGCTGTAGAGTTTGATTAAATCGCTCAATAACTGATTTCGATAGTGTCCCTTGATTCATTACTTTTGTCTGGAGTATTTGTTGGTTGGTCTCTAAGTTTTTTATTAGGTTGTTGTATCGATCTCCGTCGGCTGAATCTAAATTTCCCGAGATTAGTTTAAATGCTGTTTCTAACAGATTTACTAATCCTCGTTTTTGTCTAAAGTTTTGGGGTGGAATAATTTCGTTTAATCGTCTCTCAACTTTTTCCTTTAGGAATTTCAGCATTTCAAGAGAGTTTCGGATTTTAATGGTATACTTTTCAAAGGGTTCCGATACGTTAGTGTAAGTTAGGAGATGAGTGGTCTGTAAGTGAAGTCGTTTTATCTGGTTCAATATTGATTGCATGTCGTAGTAGTGAATCAAGGTATGTACGCGATGAATAACTGAAGCTTTCCCTATCTTTATTGGGATTATACCAGGGTTGTCCGTTAATTCTCTCATTTCTATTGTTTCCGGGGATGCGAGCATGCTCATGCTGCTACTGAAATCAATAAAAAGTTTCTTTTATCGGCCGTTCGTATACACACATATTCTTAAAACTATACCTATTTCTATATGTTAACTTATAATTTATATACATTTTTACTTAGTCTTTATTTTTAGTTCTATTAAAACTATAACGTTTCCGGAGGGGTCTTTTCAAGTTACTCATATGAACCTTGCCCTGGTTCTGTATTGAAACTACTTTCTTATCCGGGTTTATTGTATCTATTTTCACGGGGCCTTTAAATGGATCCCGTAACTTTTCTCTTCCATGAGTCGCTACGTAAGCTGGGGTTTCTTCTTCAAACATATTGGGTTCTTCCAAATTTTCATTTAGTCTACCAGTTCTCTTTTCTTTCTCGTCGCTAAGCGTTTGATTTAGTTTTTTGTATAAAATTTTTGTTCTTTCTTTATGTTCGGCAACGTAATTCGTCATTAGTGCCTGATCCAAATCAATATTAAAGGGGTCTTCTTTATTAAGGTGTCCTGTGATTATGTCGATTGGTTTGAATTTGGTAATTGAATGTATTGTGTGGTTATACGCCAGTATTGCTTGTTTGACCTTTCTTGTTATGGGTGAATCCTTTTGCCCTTGGTTGTTTAGTAATCGAACGTGTTCTGTTAATGTCGAATGTAGCCTTTCCACCACTCCATTAGATTGAGGGTGTTCCGGTGAGCAAAAATGGATGTCCACTTTATGGAGTTGTAATAACTCCGTTACAACTGTGTTTTTGAATTCTGTTCCGTTGTCCGTGATTACTTTTGTGGGGATTCCATGGTGCGAAAAGAATGTAATTAAATTATCTGCTATTTCCGGAGCGGTTGTTGAATTTAATGGATAGGCTTGTGCATATTTGGAAAAGCTATCAATGATGGTCAAAAATTTTGTTTTTTCTAGGGTGTAAGTGTCCAAATGGATGATCTCGAATGGTCTGCTGGCTGTGGGTGTGATGTTCATTTTCATTTTAATTGGGTTCCGAGCATATTTGCTCTTTTGGCATATTTCGCATTGATTAATGTACATTTGTATGGACGTTTTAATATTAGGCCAATAATATTTGTTTTTTATCCTTTGTTCTGTCTCATCTATGCCTCTATGGTTGGTCTTTCCTTCATGATATGCCTGTATTGTTTCTTGTACTTCTGTTTCGTCTATTACATCGATTAATTTGATCATGCAGCGTTTAAACTTCAGTGAAGGGTGTTTGAAATTTTTCGTTATTACCTTGCTGAACTCGGGGTATAGGTTTGGATCTTCAAAGTACAGAGAGTATAATTTTTGTGGGTCCACATATTCCTTAATAAATTTCATTACATCGTACTCCAAATTGTTCTCAGATAACTGTAGCAAAAACCTTTTCTTTTTTCCAAATAATGTTATTTGTTTTGTTTTAGCTGGCGAGTGATAAACACGTGATATTATAACTTGATGGGCGCCGTAATTTACAGCTGTCTCTTGCATTGGTATTCCCACGACGGGATGTTGTTCGTTGTTGAAATGCACGGTATTTCCATCGTCAGCATTTCCGGCGTTCATCATCTCTGGTATTTCGTTATTGTCACGTTCCGTGTCTGGTTGAGCCATAACTGAAACCTGATCTATATCCATTTCCTCTGGTCGTGTTCGACTCGTGGATTCTTCGAATTTACTTGCTTTTAATGATTCTTTGAATTCTTCCATGTACTGTTCAAGGTTGCTGATATCATCTGTTTCCTTCACGTGTATCTCGATTTGACTTAAGACGTCGGCGTTTGTATTCAGTTTGCCTTTCTTATAAACGATTTCAGAAAATTCGTTGCATAATTCAATTATTTTCCCTTTTTCTTCTTGGTTCTTATGTTCTATTCTGATTAGAGATGAAACGGGCAAATCCGTTAATTCGTTATTACTTTCCATATGATTAATACTACCTTTTGTTAGATTACTAAATTCTTCAACCTCGATTGGTTCGGAAATATCTAAAGTAATCGGTTCACACATTTTATTTTTTATATTACCTATATTTAATATTGTGGTGATTGCTTCACCATTTCTAGCTACGGATATCGAATTTGGTATCTCGCAATTACCTATCTTAGTATAAGGGTTCATTATTTCACCTTTTTTAATATTCCTTCTTATCCTTACAACTTGTTCGGTACGCGGACTTACAGTAACAAAATTAGTTTGTGGTTTTACCTTATAATATTTTAAGGGTATGTGTGCATACGGGGTAATTAAGTATCCCGTATCGTAATCCAATTTTGCCTGTAACAATTTCAAATTATCTATCCCGATCAGCCCATCAAAGATGTGATGGAACTTGAAGAGATAAAATTTCATAAGTGATTCTTCCGGTAGATTGAAAATTTTTGATGCCGGTACATTGGTACTGTACTTATAGGCTGATTGCTGATATACCGTCGATACGATAAATGGTTCTGGTTTAATGAAATTTTGAAAATATTTATTTGCTAAGTCTGGGTTGATGAATGATGTAGTTGAACCACTATCTATCAAAAATTTTAAATTATATTCCGGGAATATTATATAAGATAATTCGCTAGATGCTATATTGTTTAATTGAATAATTTCCGGTGTTATTTGCCGTCGCCGTCGAGGCTTGTTGCATGAAAAATTTCCGTCCACATCCTCCGTGCAAGAATGTGCTGACACTGCATTCTCGAAGATGCGAGAACTATGAGACGAACATTCGCACGGAAGTGTCATGTTACAACGGCGTGTGCGGTTCGTCGCTCTAATGTCGGTGTCGTTTTCACATTCTTCCGTTGTGTGATATAATTCTTCGACTACAAAGTTTGGATTGCGATTCGAGTTAAATGGCCTCTGTTGAAAATTTGATTGGGGTCGAAAATTTTTGGATGTATTACGGGTTGACACGCTCATAGGGGTAGGCTTTGGTAATGGCCTATTTTGGTTGGGTCTAAATACGTTTGTGGATGGTCTTTGCGTACAATTTTGAGCATTGGCGAAATTGTTAGCTCTGAATGGGGGTGATTGTTGGCTTTGAAAGCTAGTGGGCCTGAATGGTGACTGTTGCGGGAATGAAAAATTGTTTGGTCTAGAAAAAGATTGCTGTTGGAAATTTGAAAAATTATTTGCGTTGAAATTAGAATTGTTATTTTGAGGTCTCCTAGAGGTTTGGTTATTTTGTCCTCTAGGATATTGGGGTCTTGTATGAGTCTGAAAATAGTGGATATTATCCTCTTCGATTACGAACTGTAAAGCCGTAGGGAGATTTGGGGGTCGCATACACCTAATTGTGGTGCCTAAGGGTTCTTTAAGTCCTGAAAGAAATGTCTTCAAGGCTAATTCGTTGTATAATTCCCTCTTAAGATTTTTCCCAGCTTCAGTTAATTCATGCGCACTGACGTAAGAGCAAAGTAGATTTAAAATATGCAAAATCCTGTCATAAAATTGACTCGGCGATTCGGAATTAAGTTGGCGGAGCATAACCAAATCCCTGTTTAAACATGCCTCATCTCTCTGGTCGGCAAAGTGCCTGCTTAAAATATTTTTTAATTCTGCCCAGTTCGATACCTTCTGGGTTCCCAACACTAATTTTGCATTACCCGTTAGTTTACCAATTATGCAATTTAAAAGATACACATTTTGAAAGTGATTTGGTTGCTGGGCCAAGTAAAATGAGTCAATGACCGAATCACATATCGATAGATATCTTCCTAAATCATTAGGGTTACCGTCAAACTCCGGGATGCACTTCAAGTATTCGGGTTTGAAATCGGCCATGACTGAACGCACACTCGTGTTAGATTTTATGGTACGTGAGACTTTGGAATTGTCGGGATTAGAGTCAGTTGAAGTTTCTACTATGGTCAGGGTTTCTAACTGATTAAGTAACTGATCTACACTTGACATCGATTGTACTTACAGTATCAGGATGATGCCTCTCAGGAACATATGGTTGCTTTCTTTGCCTTGTTTGGATCTGGATCTGGTCCACTGGTCCAAGCTTCTTCTTCTAATTTCTTTCTTCTTCACTGGTTCGGTAGTTCGCGGTTAGTTCATTAACGTCGATTCGTTAATAAGCCCGAAAACTTATCCTACCGACTGCGCCACTTATATTTCTTTACTCGTTGGGAGCAATAAAAAAAATGATTTATTTATTTTAAAATTATTACAAGTTCAAATAAAGGCAAAAATTACGTTAAACTATCAGTTACGAGCTTTAATCACGACAATTACACAAAGAATGCTAATTAACTTAAATCTACTCCTTTTATATAAAATAAAGTTCATAGTCAGCAGTATTGCATCCTGGCCGTGCGCTTCCCGCGGTGGTTCGTGGAATCCGTGTGTGGTAATTAGCATAATAAGGCCTTAAACGGCAAATCGTCAATTTGGCTCTAATAGAAGCGGCACTTTTTGTCCAAATCTTACGATTTGGCGTTATCTCGCAAACGCTACAACCAATTTTGTTCAAATCGTCTCCTTTTGGCAAAATAAGCATAATAAGGCCTTAAACGGCAAATCGTCAATTTGGCTCTAATAGAAGCGGCACTTTTTGGCCAAATCGCACAATTTGGCGATATCTCGCAAACGCTACAACCAATTTTGTTCAAATCGTCTCCTTTTGGCAAAATAAGCATAATAAGGCCTTAAACAGCAAATCGTCAATTTGGCTCTAATAGAAGCGGCACTTTTTGTCCAAATCACACAATTTGGCGATATCTCGCAAACGCTACAACCAATTTTGTTCAAATCGTCTCCTTTTGGCAAAATAAGCATAATAAGGCCTTAAACGGCAAATCGTCAATTTGGCTCTAATAGAAGCGGCACTTTTTGGCCAAATCTTACGATTTGGCTTTATCTCGCAAACGTTACAACCAATTTTGTTCAAATCGTCTCCTTTTGGCAAAATAAGCATAATAAGGCCTTAAACGGCAAATCGTCGATTTGGCTCTAATAGAAGCGGCACTTTTTGTCCAAATCTTACGATTTGGCGTTATCTCGCAAACGCTACAACCAATTTTGTTCAAATCTTCTCCTTTTGGCAAAATAAGCATAATAAGGCCTTAAACGGCAAATCGTCAATTTGGCTCTAATAGAAGCGGCACTTTTTGTCCAAATCTTACGATTTGGCGTTATCTCGCAAACGCTACAACCAATTTTGTTCAAATCGTCTCCTTTTGGCAAAATAAGCATAATAAGGCCTTAAACGGCAAATCGTCAATTTGGCTCTAATAGAAGCGGCACTTTTTGGCCAAATCGCACAATTTGGCGATATCTCGCAAACGCTACAACCAATTTTGTTCAAATCGTCTCCTTTTGGCAAAATAAGCATAATAAGGCCTTAAACGGCAAATCGTCAATTTGGCTCTAATAGAAGCGGCACTTTTTGTACAAATCGCATAATTTGGCGATATCTCGGAAGCGCTACAACCAATTTTGTTCAAATCGTCTCCTTTTGGCAAAATAAGCATAATAAGGCCTTAAACGGCAAATCGTCAATTTGGCTCTAATAGAAGCGGCACTTTTTGTCCAAATCGCACAATTTGGCGATATCTCGCAAACGCTACAACCAATTTTGTTCAAATCGTCTCCTTTTGGCAAAATAAGCATAATAAGGCCTTAAACGGCAAATCGTCAATTTGGCTCTAATAGAAGCGGCACTTTTTGGCCAAATCGCACAATTTGGCGATATCTCGCAAACGCTACAACCAATTTTGTTCAAATCGTCTCCTTTTGGCAAAATAAGCATAATAAGGCCTTAAACGGCAAATCGTCAATTTGGCTCTAATAGAAGCGGCACTTTTTGTTCAAATCTTACGATTTGGCGTTATCTCGCAAACGCTACAACCAATTTTGTTCAAATCGTCTCCTTTTGGCAAAATAAGCATAATAAGGCCTTAAACGGCAAATCGTCGATTTGGCTCTAATAGAAGCGGCACTTTTTGTCCAAATCTTACGATTTGGCGATATCTCGCAAACGCTACAACCAATTTTGTTCAAATCGTCTCCTTTTGGCAAAATAAGCATAATAAGGCCTTAAACGGCAAATCGTCAATTTGGCTCTAATAGAAGCGGCACTTTTTGGCCAAATCGCACAATTTGGCGATATCTCGGAAGCTCTACAACCAATTTTGTTCAAATCGTCTCCTTTTGGCAAAATAAGCATAATAAGGCCTTAAACGGCAAATCGTCAATTTGGCTCTAATAGAAGCGGCACTTTTTGGCCAAATCGCACAATTTGGCGATATCTCGCAAACGCTACAACCAATTTTGTTCAAATCTTCTCCTTTTGGCAAAATAAGCATAATAAGGCCTTAAACGGCAAATCGTCAATTTGGCTCTAATAGAAGCGGCACTTTTTGTCCAAATCTTACGATTTGGCGTTATCTCGCAAACGCTACAACCAATTTTGTTCAAATCGTCTCCTTTTGGCAAAATAAGCATAATAAGGCCTTAAACGGCAAATCGTCAATTTGGCTCTAATAGAAGCGGCACTTTTTGGCCAAATCGCACAATTTGGCGATATCTCGCAAACGCTACAACCAATTTTGTTCAAATCGTCTCCTTTTGGCAAAATAAGCATAATAAGGCCTTAAACGGCAAATCGTCAATTTGGCTCTAATAGAAGCGGCACTTTTTGTCCAAATCTTACGATTTGGCGTTATCTCGCAAACGCTACAACCAATTTTGTTCAAATCGTCTCCTTTTGGCAAAATAAGCATAATAAGGCCTTAAACGGCAAATCGTCAATTTGGCTCTAATAGAAGCGGCACTTTTTGGCCAAATCGCACAATTTGGCGAAATCTCGCAAACGCTACAACCAATTTTGTTCAAATCGTCTCCTTTTGGCAAAATAAGCATAATAAGGCCTTAAACGGCAAATCGTCAATTTGGCTCTAATAGAAGCGACACTTTTTGGCCAAATCTTACGATTTGGCGTTATCTCGCAAACGCTACAACCAATTTTGTTCAAATCGTCTCCTTTTGGCAAAATAAGCATGATAAGGCCTTAAACGGCAAATCGTCAATTTGGCTCTAATAGAAGCGGCACTTTTTGTCCAAATCGCACAATTTGGCGATATCTCGCAAACGCTACAACCAATTTTGTTCAAATCGTCTCCTTTTGGCAAAATAAGCATAATAAGGCCTTAAACGGCAAATCGTCAATTTGGCTCTAATAGAAGCGGCACTTTTTGTCCAAATCTTACGATTTGGCGTTATCTCGCAAACGCTACAACCAATTTTGTTCAAATCGTCTCCTTTTGGCAAAATAAGCATAATAAGGCCTTAAACGGCAAATCGTCAATTTGGCTCTAATAGAAGCGGCACTTTTTGGCCAAATCTTACGATTTGGCGTTATCTCGCAAACGCTACAACCAATTTTGTTCAAATCGTCTCCTTTTGGCAAAATAAGCATAATAAGGCCTTAAACGGCAAATCGTCAATTTGGCTCTAATAGAAGCGGCACTTTTTGTCCAAATCGCACAATTTGGCGATATCTCGCAAACGCTACAACCAATTTTGTTCAAATCGTCTCCTTTTGGCAAAATAAGCATAATAAGGCCTTAAACGGCAAATCGTCAATTTGGCTCTAATAGAAGCGGCACTTTTTGGCCAAATCGCACAATTTGGCGATATCTCGCAAACGCTACAACCAATTTTGTTCAAATCGTCTCCTTTTGGCAAAATAAGCATAATAAGGCCTTAAACGGCAAATCGTCAATTTGGCTCTAATAGAAGCGGCACTTTTTGTCCAAATCTTACGATTTGGCGTTATCTCGCAAACGCTACAACCAATTTTGTTCAAATCGTCTCCTTTTGGCAAAATAAGCATAATAAGGCCTTAAACGGCAAATCGTCAATTTGGCTCTAATAGAAGCGGCACTTTTTGGCCAAATCGCACAATTTGGCGATATCTCGGAAGCTCTACAACCAATTTTGTTCAAATCGTCTCCTTTTGGCAAAATCAGCATAATAAGGCCTTAAACGGCAAATCGTCAATTTGGCTCTAATAGAAGCGGCACTTTTTGGCCAAATCGCATAATTTGGCGATATCTCGGAAGCGCTACAACCAATTTTGTTCAAATCGTCTCCTTTTGGCAAAATAAGCATAATAAGGCCTTAAACGGCAAATCGTCAATTTGGCTCTAATAGAAGCGGCACTTTTTGTCCAAATCTTACGATTTGGCGTTATCTCGCAAACGCTACAACCAATTTTGTTCAAATCGTCTCCTTTTGGCAAAATAAGCATAATAAGGCCTTAAACGGCAAATCGTCAATTTGGCTCTAATAGAAGCGGCACTTTTTGGCCAAATCTTACGATTTGGCGTTATCTCGCAAACGCTACAACCAATTTTGTTCAAATCGTCTCCTTTTGGCAAAATAAGCATAATAAGGCCTTAAACGGCAAATCGTCAATTTGGCTCTAATAGAAGCGGCACTTTTTGTCCAAATCGCACAATTTGGCGATATCTCGCAAACGCTACAACCAATTTTGTTCAAATCGTCTCCTTTTGGCAAAATAAGCATAATAAGGCCTTAAACGGCAAATCGTCAATTTGGCTCTAATAGAAGCGGCACTTTTTGGCCAAATCGCACAATTTGGCGATATCTCGCAAACGCTACAACCAATTTTGTTCAAATCGTCTCCTTTTGGCAAAATAAGCATAATAAGGCCTTAAACGGCAAATCGTCAATTTGGCTCTAATAGAAGCGGCACTTTTTGTCCAAATCTTACGATTTGGCGTTATCTCGCAAACGCTACAACCAATTTTGTTCAAATCGTCTCCTTTTGGCAAAATAAGCATAATAAGGCCTTAAACGGCAAATCGTCAATTTGGCTCTAATAGAAGCGGCACTTTTTGGCCAAATCGCACAATTTGGCGATATCTCGGAAGCTCTACAACCAATTTTGTTCAAATCGTCTCCTTTTGGCAAAATCAGCATAATAAGGCCTTAAACGGCAAATCGTCAATTTGGCTCTAATAGAAGCGGCACTTTTTGGCCAAATCGCATAATTTGGCGATATCTCGGAAGCGCTACAACCAATTTTGTTCAAATCGTCTCCTTTTGGCAAAATAAGCATAATAAGGCCTTAAACGGCAAATCGTCAATTTGGCTCTAATAGAAGCGGCACTTTTTGGCCAAATCGCACAATTTGGCGATATCTCGCAAACGCTACAACCAATTTTGTTCAAATCTTCTCCTTTTGGCAAAATAAGCATAATAAGGCCTTAAACGGCAAATCGTCAATTTGGCTCTAATAGAAGCGGCACTTTTTGTCCAAATCTTACGATTTGGCGTTATCTCGCAAACGCTACAACCAATTTTGTTCAAATCGTCTCCTTTTGGCAAAATAAGCATAATAAGGCCTTAAACGGCAAATCGTCAATTTGGCTCTAATAGAAGCGGCACTTTTTGGCCAAATCGCACAATTTGGCGATATCTCGCAAACGCTACAACCAATTTTGTTCAAATCGTCTCCTTTTGGCAAAATAAGCATAATAAGGCCTTAAACGGCAAATCGTCGATTTGGCTCTAATAGAAGCGGCACTTTTTGTCCAAATCTTACGATTTGGCGATATCTCGCAAACGCTACAACCAATTTTGTTCAAATCGTCTCCTTTTGGCAAAATAAGCATAATAAGGCCTTAAACGGCAAATCGTCGATTTGGCTCTAATAGAAGCGGCACTTTTTGTCCAAATCTTACGATTTGGCGTTATCTCGCAAACGCTACAACCAATTTTGTTCAAATCTTCTCCTTTTGGCAAAATAAGCATAATAAGGCCTTAAACGGCAAATCGTCAATTTGGCTCTAATAGAAGCGGCACTTTTTGTCCAAATCTTACGATTTGGCGTTATCTCGCAAACGCTACAACCAATTTTGTTCAAATCGTCTCCTTTTGGCAAAATAAGCATAATAAGGCCTTAAACGGCAAATCGTCAATTTGGCTCTAATAGAAGCGGCACTTTTTGGCTAAATCCCACAATTTGGCGATATCTCGCAAACGCTACAACCAATTTTGTTCAAATCGTCTCCTTTTGGCAAAATAAGCATAATAAGGCCTTAAACGACAAATCGTCAATTTGGCTCTAATAGAAGCGGCACTTTTTGTACAAATCGCATAATTTGGCGATATCTCGGAAGCGCTACAACCAATTTTGTTCAAATCGTCTCCTTTTGGCAAAATAAGCATAATAAGGCCTTAAACGGCAAATCGTCAATTTGGCTCTAATAGAAGCGGCACTTTTTGGCCAAATCGCACAATTTGGCGATATCTCGCAAACGCTACAACAATTTTGTTCAAATCGTCTCCTTTTGGCAAAATAAGCATAATAAGGCCTTAAACGGCAAATCGTCAATTTGGCTCTAATAGAAGCGGCACTTTTTGGCCAAATCGCACAATTTGGCGAAATCTCGCAAACGCTACAACCAATTTTGTTCAAATCGTCTCCTTTTGGCAAAATAAGCATAATAAGGCCTTAAACGGCAAATCGTCAATTTGGCTCTAATAGAAGCGGCACTTTTTGGCCAAATCTTACGATTTGGCGTTATCTCGCAAACGCTACAACCAATTTTGTTCAAATCGTCTCCTTTTGGCAAAATAAGCATAATAAGGCCTTAAACGGCAAATCGTCAATTTGGCTCTAATAGAAGCGGCACTTTTTGGCCAAATCGCACAATTTGACGATATCTCGCAAACGCTACAACCAATTTTGTTCAAATCGTCTCCTTTTGGCAAAATAAGCATAATAAGGCCTTAAACGGCAAATCGTCAATTTGGCTCTAATAGAAGCGGCACTTTTTGTCCAAATCTTACGATTTGGCGTTATCTCGCAAACGCTACAACAATTTTGTTCAAATCGTCTCCTTTTGGCAAAATAAGCATAATAAGGCCTTAAAGGGCAAATCGTCAATTTGGCTCTAATAGAAGCGGCACTTTTTGTCCAAACCTTACGATTTGGTGTTATCTCGCAAACGCTACAACCAATTTTGTTCAAATCGTCTCCTTTTGGCAAAATAAGCATAATAAGGCCTTAAAGGGCAAATCGTCAATTTGGCTCTAATAGAAGGGCACTTTTTGTCCAAATCTTACGATTTGGTGTTATCTCGCAAACGCTACAACCAATTTTGTTCAAATCGTCTCCTTTTGGCAAAATAAGCATAATAAGGCCTTAAAGGGCAAATCGTCAATTTGGCTCTAATAGAAGAGGCACTTTTTGTCCAAACCTTACGATTTGGTGTTATCTCGCAAACGCTACAACCAATTTTGTTCAAATCGTCTCCTTTTGGCAAAATAAGCATAATAAGGCCTTAAACGGCAAATCGTCAATTTGGCTCTAATAGAAGCGGCACTTTTTGGCCAAATCGCACAATTTGGCGATATCTCGCAAACGCTACAACCAATTTTGTTCAAATCGTCTCCTTTTGGCAAAATAAGCATAATAAGGCCTTAAACGGCAAATCGTCAATTTGGCTCTAATAGAAGCGGCACTTTTTGGCCAAATCGCACAATTTGGCGATATCTCGCAAACGCTACAACCAATTTTGTTCAAATCGTCTCCTTTTGGCAAAATAAGCATAATAAGGCCTTAAACGGCAAATCGTCAATTTGGCTCTAATAGAAGCGGCACTTTTTGGCCAAATCGCACAATTTGGCGAAATCTCGCAAACGCTACAACCAATTTTGTTCAAATCGTCTCCTTTTGGCAAAATAAGCATAATAAGGCCTTAAACGGCAAATCGTCAATTTGGCTCTAATAGAAGCGGCACTTTTTGTACAAATCGCATAATTTGGCGATATCTCGGAAGAGCTACAACCAATTTTGTTCAAATCGTCTCCTTTTGGCAAAATAAGCATAATAAGGCCTTAAACGGCAAATCGTCAATTTGGCTCTAATAGAAGCGGCACTTTTTGGCCAAATCGCACAATTTGACGATATCTCGCAAACGCTACAACCAATTTTGTTCAAATCGTCTCCTTTTGGCAAAATAAGCATAATAAGGCCTTAAACGGCAAATCGTCAATTTGGCTCTAATAGAAGCGGCACTTTTTGTCCAAATCTTACGATTTGGCGTTATCTAGCAAACGCTACAACAATTTTGTTCAAATCGTCTCCTTTTGGCAAAATAAGCATAATAAGGCCTTAAACGGCAAATCGTCAATTTGGCTCTAATAGAAGCGGCACTTTTTGTCCAAATCTTACGATTTGGCGTTATCTCGCAAACGCTACAACCAATTTTGTTCAAATCGTCTCCTTTTGGCAAAATAAGCATAATAAGGCCTTAAACGGCAAATCGTCAATTTGGCTCTAATAGAAGCGGCACTTTTTGTCCAAATCTTACGATTTGGCGTTATCTCGCAAACGCTACAACCAATTTTGTTCAAATCTTCTCCTTTTGGCAAAATAAGCATAATAAGGCCTTAAACGGCAAATCGTCAATTTGGCTCTAATAGAAGCGGCACTTTTTGTCCAAATCTTACGATTTGGCGTTATCTCGCAAACGCTACAACCAATTTTGTTCAAATCGTCTCCTTTTGGCAAAATAAGCATAATAAGGCCTTAAACGGCAAATCGTCAATTTGGCTCTAATAGAATCGGCACTTTTTTGGCCAAATCGCACAATTTGGCGATATCTCGCAAACGCTACAACCAATTTTGTTCAAATCGTCTCCTTTTGGCAAAATAAGCATAATAAGGCCTTAAACAGCAAATCGTCAATTTGGCTCTAATAGAAGCGGCACTTTTTGTCCAAATCACACAATTTGGCGATATCTCGCAAACGCTACAACCAATTTTGTTCAAATCGTCTCCTTTTGGCAAAATAAGCATAATAAGGCCTTAAACGACAAATCGTCAATTTGGCTCTAATAGAAGCGGCACTTTTTGTACAAATCGCATAATTTGGCGATATCTCGGAAGCGCTACAACCAATTTTGTTCAAATCGTCTCCTTTTGGCAAAATAAGCATAATAAGGCCTTAAACGGCAAATCGTCAATTTGGCTCTAATAGAAGCGGCACTTTTTGGCCAAATCGCACAATTTGGCGATATCTCGCAAACGCTACAACCAATTTTGTTCAAATCTTCTCCTTTTGGCAAAATAAGCATAATAAGGCCTTAAACGGCAAATCGTCAATTTGGCTCTAATAGAAGCGGCACTTTTTGTCCAAATCTTACGATTTGGCGTTATCTCGCAAACGCTACAACCAATTTTGTTCAAATCGTCTCCTTTTGGCAAAATAAGCATAATAAGGCCTTAAACGGCAAATCGTCAATTTGGCTCTAATAGAAGCGGCACTTTTTGGCCAAATCGCACAATTTGGCGAAATCTCGCAAACGCTACAACCAATTTTGTTCAAATCGTCTCCTTTTGGCAAAATAAGCATAATAAGGCCTTAAACGGCAAATCGTCAATTTGGCTCTAATAGAAGCGGCACTTTTTGGCCAAATCTTACGATTTGGCGTTATCTCGCAAACGCTACAACCAATTTTGTTCAAATCGTCTCCTTTTGGCAAAATAAGCATAATAAGGCCTTAAACGGCAAATCGTCAATTTGGCTCTAATAGAAGCGGCACTTTTTGGCCAAATCGCACAATTTGACGATATCTCGCAAACGCTACAACCAATTTTGTTCAAATCGTCTCCTTTTGGCAAAATAAGCATAATAAGGCCTTAAACGGCAAATCGTCAATTTGGCTCTAATAGAAGCGGCACTTTTTGTCCAAATCTTACGATTTGGCGTTATCTCGCAAACGCTACAACCAATTTTGTTCAAATCGTCTCCTTTTGGCAAAATAAGCATAATAAGGCCTTAAAGGGCAAATCGTCAATTTGGCTCTAATAGAAGCGGCACTTTTTGTCCAAATCTTACGATTTGGCGTTATCTCGCAAACGCTACAACCAATTTTGTTCAAATCGTCTCCTTTTGGCAAAATAAGCATAATAAGGCCTTAAACGGCAAATCGTCAATTTGGCTCTAATAGAAGCGGCACTTTTTGGCCAAATCGCACAATTTGACGATATCTCGCAAACGCTACAACCAATTTTGTTCAAATCGTCTCCTTTTGGCAAAATAAGCATAATAAGGCCTTAAACGGCAAATCGTCAATTTGGCTCTAATAGAAGCGGCACTTTTTGTCCAAATCTTACGATTTGGCGTTATCTCGCAAACGCTACAACAATTTTGTTCAAATCGTCTCCTTTTGGCAAAATAAGCATAATAAGGCCTTAAAGGGCAAATCGTCAATTTGGCTCTAATAGAAGCGGCACTTTTTGTCCAAACCTTACGATTTGGTGTTATCTCGCAAACGCTACAACAATTTTGTTCAAATCGTCTCCTTTTGGCAAAATAAGCATAATAAGGCCTTAAAGGGCAAATCGTCAATTTGGCTCTAATAGAAGCGGCACTTTTTGTCCAAACCTTACGATTTGGTGTTATCTCGCAAACGCTACAACCAATTTTGTTCAAATCGTCTCCTTTTGGCAAAATAAGCATAATAAGGCCTTAAAGGGCAAATCGTCAATTTGGCTCTAATAGAAGGGCACTTTTTGTCCAAATCTTACGATTTGGTGTTATCTCGCAAACGCTACAACCAATTTTGTTCAAATCGTCTCCTTTTGGCAAAATAAGCATAATAAGGCCTTAAAGGGCAAATCGTCAATTTGGCTCTAATAGAAGAGGCACTTTTTGTCCAAACCTTACGATTTGGTGTTATCTCGCAAACGCTACAACCAATTTTGTTCAAATCGTCTCCTTTTGGCAAAATAAGCATAATAAGGCCTTAAACGACTTATCTTTCCGTATTCATCGGAAGACTTTTTAAAAAAAATTAAACAATTACTATATTTTATGATTTAATATAAACTTGTAGTTAACACAACACTAACAAGAATTATTAAGTATAACGGTAACAATACAGTAGAACGAGCTTTGGTAAGTTACAATGAAATCAACGTGAGTTGAATATTACTGTCGATCGATTGTCAGAGTGAGTCCCGAAGGTCCAGCGCAATGTGGTTTTATTGTTTGATTCTGCAAGCTCAGCAAGTCTGGGCCGCGTCTCTTTAGTATGGTGGCTTATGGTAGCATCCCCATATAACTCCTCCCCTCTGAGATGGAACTCCTAGGCTAGCCGAGGGAGTGGAACTTCTATTGGCTCTTCGTTTGACTGCTTGTTTTTCTGACTCCGATTCTTCAGTCGGGGTTGCAACAACTTTTTCCATGTTAAAGCTGCCATTGCTCCTATAATTATAATATACATTAGTAATGTCCACACACTAGGGGGTGTGTAGAGGTCATTGTCCGTCCAGCTGCCGCTTTCCTGCTCCTCATAAACTTCATGTTTTAACTTATGCAGGTCATCTAACTCGAGCTCGGGTAGGTGAATGCTCAAGTTCAAGTTCTGTCGGGGTGGAACGTCCGTGATAATTTTAGGTAGCAAAATGGGCTTCAGAGTGTTTTCCATGATCCTCATGGTATTCGTTGCCTGCTGGTTCCCGATGCTTAACTTACATCCCTTTGGAATTTCGTATAGATATGTCCCGTGCAAGGTTTTGGCTTCTGTTTGTCTATTTTGGCACGTTAGCTGGGCTATTTCTTCTGTAGGACTTATTACAATCCATTTATCTGACACATCTAACCTATTTAAAATTATTCTGTCTATTTTTATTAACGTTTGAGTACAGTTCGAAGGATTTTTCACTAAGTTTATTAACTGTATTTCACAAGGGGTTTCTGGCTGATTTCCCGTTAAGTCTGTTTCATAGCACAAGTATAGTTCTGGCTTTAATTTACGACACTCGCGGTGAAAGTACGCGTGGTACAACTGGCTCTTTACAAGGTACTTCCCTTTAGGTATGATTGCCCTAAACTGACCCTGAATGTAAACGGGAATAGAATACAAATGGTAATAAGAAAATTGCAGATTCTGAACAGTAGGAATGTGTAAAATGTACGTGATTCGATAGTCCGATAGGAAACACTCCAGTTTTGTTATTTCTTCGTATTTAACCATATTTTCCAAAGTTATAGGTAGTGGTAGATTGGTCCTTCCTATGTCGTTGCTTAACTCCGTGAGTGCAGTGAGTAGATCCCTTTGGTCCATTATGCTTGGGTGCATGGTATTTAATCTTGCAAATACCAACGAGTTTTCGACATCTTGTAGGATGGTGTTGATTATCTCGTACATATCAATTATTTCGTTGACAATTTCCTTCAAAAAGGAACAATTTCTATCGTCGATCACATCCTTGATATAAGGTACAATTTCTTTCAATTTTTCCTCCAGTATTCTATCATTGTCGTAAAGCTGTTTTAGCGTTTTGTTAAACCTTTCTAAAGCCAATACTGTCATTCTTCCTTGAGTTACAACTTGAGTTTGAGTGAGCCTTTGTTTCGCACGTAATTCTCCAATTAATTTGTCGTATTTTTGACCATCTTCTGCGTCCAAATTTCCCGTTATCGCTTTGAACACTGCTCCTAATCCATCCACGATTCCTCGCTTTGGTCGATTTGTTTTAGGAAATATTCGGTAAAAGCGGTTTTCAACTTGTTCCTGTATTGCCTTCATGATCTCGTAAAAATTGCGGAGCTCATTCTTATAAGGGCTTGGATGTGTTGTCGTTTCCCAATTGCTGGTCAAATTATTTATTTTTCTTCTCAGCTCTTCTAGTTGTTCTGCTAC
Organism: Euwallacea fornicatus; assembly: GCF_040115645.1. NCBI lineage: Eukaryota > Metazoa > Arthropoda > Insecta > Coleoptera > Curculionidae > Euwallacea > Euwallacea fornicatus. The sequence continues at coordinate 23,818 of NW_027096069.1, read as the reverse complement.
TGGTCTTAAATCGTTGTAATGAATGAAACTGTGGCTTCCATCAATCAATACTGCCTTTCCCAGTTCTAGCGGTAACATTCCCGGATTTCCCTTGAGTTCCAACAGTGTGACATCCCTAGCTTGTCCCGTGACTAGGATGCTGGAAATGTTTTTCCTTCGTTTACTTATATGTACATGATTTGGTTTGAGTCTAATTTACTCCTTATTTCTACTTGGATTTATACATTTGTGACGGCTGGGCCGTTTTAGATTGTCTATGTTCACTTTCCTTCCAGACTGATTTTCGACAAATTTCCTTTCTCTATTTACAATTTCCGCTTTTGCACATGCTTTAAATTTGTCTCCTAATTTTTGTCTAGGATTCTTTATTCTTTCACGCACGTCATCTCCTTCTTCAAACATCGTTGGGTCGTCCCGATTTACATTTCTCTTTTCCATTAAGCGTACTTTAGCCTCGGTCATTCGCCTATTCATTTCTCCGTACAACAATTTCGTCCTTGCTTTGTGTTCAGTTACATAGTTGGTCATTAAATTTTCATTCATAGTGATGTTGAATGGATCCTCACTTCCTAGGTGTCCGTTCACAATTTCCATTGGTTTGTATCCCGTTGTTGAATGAATTGAATTGTTGTATGCTAACACGGCGTACTTGACCTTCTGTTTGATGGGTGTCTCTTCTTGACCTTGGTTGTTCAGCAATCTTACGTGTTCTGCTATTGTTGAGTGGAATCTCTCCACAATTCCATTCGATTGGGGATGATCTGGCGTGCAAAAATGCGTTTCTACTTTATGGCTTCTTAAAAGTTCGGCAATTACTGTATTCTTAAATTCTGTCCCATTGTCAGCGATTATTTGAATTGGCACTCCAAAATGGGAGAAGAAAGTTATTAAATTGTCCGCTACTTCAGTTGCCATCATTGAATCCAAAACATAGGCTTGGGCAAATTTCGAAAAACTATCCACAATAGTTAGAAACTTTGTCTTTTCTAATGTGTATGTGTCTATGTGGACAATTTCGAAAGGCTTTGCAGCTGTAGGCGTGATGTTGTACTTCGTCTTGATGGGGTTCCTTTCATATTTACTACGCTGGCAAATTTCACATTGTTCCAAGTAATTTTGTACTGTATCTCTTATGTTTGGCCAGTAATATTTGGCTTTTATTCTCTGCTCTGTCTCTTCTATGCCCCTATGGTTTGTTTTGCTCTCATGATAAGCCTGTATGATTTCAGGTATATCTGCTTTTTCTTCGACATCTATTAATTTTGTTAGGCATCGCTTGAATTTGAGCGATGGCCATTTAAAATTTTTACGTATAGTTTCACAAAATTTAGGGTAGATATCTGGACTTTCGAAGTAAAGGGAATACAGTTTTCCTGGGGCCACATTCTCTATGACAAACTTCATTAAATAGTGATCGAAGTCATCATCTGGCAATTGTAGTAAGTATCTTCGTTTTTTCCCAAATAGTTCTAATTTCTTTAATTTTGCAGGTGTATGCAATACTCGTGACACAATCACCTGATTGGCTCCATAGTTAACAGCTGATTCTACAATTGGAACTCCTACGATAGGATCTTGATCCTCGTTTGTATGTACAGTTTCATTCTCATCCATTGGGGTTGGTTCTTCCATCCTTTCTGTATTTTTTGCCTCTGTGTCTGGTTCAACTATCATTGATAGGTTATCTGGTTCATTTCTTGTTTGTCCACTTGTACCCGCTTGTTCCAAATCTCTGTTGAAGTCCTCCATATATCGCACTAACTCTTGAAATCCGTTCGTTTCTTTCGTGTGAATTTCCACGCGACTCAACGCATCGGCATTCGTATTTAGTTTTCCCTTTTTATAAATGATTCTATAGTCGTATTCTTCCAGCTTAATTCGCCACCTTAGTAATTTGGACGAAGGGTCTTTCAAGTTAAATAGCCATTGTAACGGCTTATGATCAGTGACTATATTAAATTTGTTACCATACAGGTAGGGCCTGAAATACTTCGTTGCCCAAACTAAACACAAACACTCCTTTTCTATCGTAGAATAATTTTGTTCGGATTCATTTAATGTGCGTGAGGCGTACGCCACTGGCAAGTCTTGTCCAATAGGGCCTTGTGACAAAATTGCTCCTAATGCGACATTACTGGCGTCACAGGTGAGGTTAAAAGGCTTTGAGAGGTCGGGATATTGTAAGATGGGTTCATTCATTAATATTTCTTTACAGGTCTCAAAAGATTTAACAAATTCTTCATTATGTTCAATTTTCGCTCCTTTCTTGAGACATTTAGTTAGAGGTTTGGTCAACTGCGCAAAGTTATTAATGAATTTCCTGTAGTATCCCACCAAGCCAAGGAATCCTTTAATTTGCTTTGGGGTTCCTGGAATCGGGTAATTTTTTACTACTTTCACTTTTTCCGGGTTAGGTCGAACTCCTTCTGGGGTTATAATATGTCCCAAATAATTTACTTCCTTCCTCAAAAATTCACTCTTGTCGAGTTGGACCTTGAAATTGGATTTCCTAAGTCGATTAAAGACTGCTCTTAAATTTTCCAAGTGCTCTTGTAAGGATGTTGAGTAAATGATTATGTCGTCAAGATACACTAGACACCTTTCATTCTGCAATCCGCTCAAAATTCCATCCATTGCTCTTTGGAAGGTCGCGGGTGCGTTCTTTAATCCGAAGGGCATTCGGGTATATTCATAATGCCCTCCTTCGGTACTAAACGCCGTCTTTGGTATATCTTGTTCCCTCATCTCAATTTGGTGGAAACCACTCGCCAAATCAAGGGTCGAAAAATACTGACACTTCCCCAGTTTATCCAGTATATCAGTTATATTGGGTAAAGGGTATTTGTCGTCGATAGTTTTCTCATTGAGTTTGCGGTAATCCACGCAGACTCTCCATTTGCGTTTTCCAGACGCATCCATCTTCTTAGGAACTACCCAGATTGGGGCTGACCAAGGTGAACTGCTATGTCTAATGATTCCCTGGTCTAACATTTTGTCTATTTGGCTCCTAACTTCTTCTTTATGTATGAAGGGGTACCTGTACGACTTTACGTACACTGGCTGTTCATCAGTTGTCCTGATAGCATGCTTTGTTTGACTAGTAAACGTCAAAGGTATGCCTTCTTGATAGAATATGTCCGAAAATTCGGTACATAATCGTAGAATTTCTTTCTTCTCTTCTTGATTAAGATGATTAGTCCTAATCTGCGATGTTTCCAATTTCCTCCCTCGATGGGTATCCATTGTATTTACATCAATTATTTCATGCTCTAATATTCCTTTGTCTAACGCCTCGACATCGAATGGTCGGGTTAAATCTATTATCTTTGATTGGCATGATCTATTTCTTATCACGACTAAAGCGTGACCATCTTTCGTCTTTGTTATACAACTTGGGATTTCACATCCATTTATCTTCCGATAATCAATCAATACCTCTCCATCTCGGATATTTGTTTCAATTCTAACTACTTTTTCTATCCTTGGTTCCATTTCTATATGGTTATTCTGTACATTTGTCCAATACGTTTGGAATGGTATAGTGGCATAAGGGGTAACCATTTTATTTTTCCGAAAATCTAATTGGGCTTCTAACAGTTTCAAATTATCTAATCCCAACAATCCATCAAAGGTTCCATGAAATTTAAACAAATAAAATTTCAGCAAAGTGTATCGGGGTAATTTAAAAATTTCCGAAGCTGGTATCGTTGTACTAAATTCATGGGCTGATTGTTGTAATGCGGTTGAAACTATAAAAGGGTCTTTTTTAATTCGGTTCGGAGCTATCTTCCTAGCAGCTTCCGGGTTTATAAATGATTTACTTGCACCACTATCAATTAAAAATTTAAGATTGTGTTCAGGAAAAGTAATATAGTTTAGTTCACTGCCCTCGGTGTTATTCAGTGTTATTATCTTTGGTTTTATGTTTCGTTCTCGTCTGGGCCAGTTTCGAGAAAATTCTTATAAGAATAATCTGCAGATGCAGCGTCGCACCGACTTCCCACGTGGTAACTTGATCCGTCCTGTTGTTCAGTGGATTCGTTTCCATATCGTCTCGCCTTTGGGTCGCCATGGTATTTTTCGTCGTAGACAGCTTGGTCATCGATACTCCTGTTTACGCTGGTGCTATAAAGTTCTTCTGCGATGATATTTTGTGCGGGGTTATAGGGTGGTCTATTTGGATTATTAAAATACGTCCTATTGGGGTAATAACCTCCCGAATTCTGTCTGTTCGTAAATCCGGTTCTCCTCGTCGAAACACTCATCGGTGTGGGTTTTGGCAAGGGTTGATTTGGATTTGATTTGAAGACGTTAGTAGTCACCCTTGGTGGTTGGAAATTCTGTCTAGCTTGCGATGGCTGATACGTTGGCCTTGGTGTATGATTTACTGCTGTATTTACATGGGCTCCTGGTCTAAATTGACCAGAGTGATTATTCGTATATGACGGTCTAGGGTTGAACCTAGGTCTAGGTGTGTAGTTTGTTGCATTATGCACTCTATTACTGCCATTATTACTGCTGCCACTACTATTATTTTGCAAATAGTGTGTGTTGTCTTCCTGTGTTACAAATTGCAATGCTTCTGGCAAATCTTTTGGTCGCATACAGCGTATTGCTGTTCCTAGGGGCTCTCGTAGTCCTGATAGGAATGTTTTCAGCGCCAAGTTATTGTATAGATCCTTTTTTACAGCTTTCCCTATCTCCGTAGTTTCGTGGGCATTAATATAAGAACATAACAAGTTTAGTATATGCAGAACCCTATCGTAAAATTCGTTAGGGGTTTCGTTTTGTCGTTGTTTAAGCATAACTAAGTCCATGTTTAAACATGCCTCATCCCTCTGATCCGCAAAATGCCTTGTCAAAATTTCCTTTAGTTCCTCCCAGTTGTTGACGTTTTGTGTTCCCAATACCAATTTAGCATTCCCAGATAACTTTCCAATAATACAATTTAGCAAGAAGGTATTTTGGAAATGGTTGGGTTGTTGGGCAACGTAAAAGGAATCGATCAAGGATTGACATACGCCGAGGTAACGGCCAAGATCATTAGGGCTCCCATCGAAATCTGGGACACACCTCAAATACTCAGTTTTAAACTCAACCATTTTTACGTTACTGTTTCTTACAAGTTTACGATTTCTAATTGGGACTGAGCGATTACAATTAGGGCCTGTCAAAGGGGTATCAATACTCAGGGATTCAAACTGTTCAAGTACCTCGTTAATCTCTGACATAAAAAATCTTGTACAAAAATTATTAACCAGTTGTACTTACCAAAATAGCACGATGCTCGACACAAACATTGATTTTACTACAGTTTTACCGTACACGTTACACGAAGGTCTCTCACGGTTAGTTCACTACTCAGCGATTGAATATTGATTCCGTGATTGATCCGAACGACTGCGCCACTTATCTTTCCGTATTCATCGGAAGACTTTTTAAAAAAAATTAAACAATTACTATATTTTATGATTTAATATAAACTTGTAGTTAACACAACACTAACAAGAATTATTAAGTATAACGGTAACAATACAGTAGAACGAGCTTTGGTAAGTTACAATGAAATCAACGTGAGTTGAATATTACTGTCGATCGATTGTCAGAGTGAGTCCCGAAGGTCCAGCGCAATGTGGTTTTATTGTTTGATTCTGCAAGCTCAGCAAGTCTGGGCCGCGTCTCTTTAGTATGGTGGCTTATGGTAGCATCCCCATATAACTAACGGCAAATCGTCAATTTGGCTCTAATAGAAGCGGCACTTTTTGGCCAAATCGCACAATTTGGCGATATCTCGCAAACGCTACAACAATTTTGTTCAAATCGTCTCCTTTTGGCAAAATAAGCATAATAAGGCCTTAAAGGGCAAATCGTCAATTTGGCTCTAATAGAAGCGGCACTTTTTGTCCAAACCTTACGATTTGGTGTTATCTCGCAAACGCTACAACCAATTTTGTTCAAATCGTCTCCTTTTGGCAAAATAAGCATAATAAGGCCTTAAAGGGCAAATCGTCAATTTGGCTCTAATAGAAGGGCACTTTTTGTCCAAATCTTACGATTTGGTGTTATCTCGCAAACGCTACAACCAATTTTGTTCAAATCGTCTCCTTTTGGCAAAATAAGCATAATAAGGCCTTAAAGGGCAAATCGTCAATTTGGCTCTAATAGAAGAGGCACTTTTTGTCCAAACCTTACGATTTGGTGTTATCTCGCAAACGCTACAACCAATTTTGTTCAAATCGTCTCCTTTTGGCAAAATAAGCATAATAAGGCCTTAAACGGCAAATCGTCAATTTGGCTCTAATAGAAGCGGCACTTTTTGGCCAAATCGCACAATTTGGCGATATCTCGCAAACGCTACAACCAATTTTGTTCAAATCGTCTCCTTTTGGCAAAATAAGCATAATAAGGCCTTAAACGGCAAATCGTCAATTTGGCTCTAATAGAAGCGGCACTTTTTGGCCAAATCGCACAATTTGGCGATATCTCGCAAACGCTACAACCAATTTTGTTCAAATCGTCTCCTTTTGGCAAAATAAGCATAATAAGGCCTTAAACGGCAAATCGTCAATTTGGCTCTAATAGAAGCGGCACTTTTTGGCCAAATCGCACAATTTGGCGAAATCTCGCAAACGCTACAACCAATTTTGTTCAAATCGTCTCCTTTTGGCAAAATAAGCATAATAAGGCCTTAAACGGCAAAACGTCAATTTGGCTCTAATAGAAGCGGCACTTTTTGTACAAATCGCATAATTTGGCGATATCTCGGAAGAGCTACAACCAATTTTGTTCAAATCGTCTCCTTTTGGCAAAATAAGCATAATAAGGCCTTAAACGGCAAATCGTCAATTTGGCTCTAATAGAAGCGGCACTTTTTGGCCAAATCGCACAATTTGACGATATCTCGCAAACGCTACAACCAATTTTGTTCAAATCGTCTCCTTTTGGCAAAATAAGCATAATAAGGCCTTAAACGGCAAATCGTCAATTTGGCTCTAATAGAAGCGGCACTTTTTGTCCAAATCTTACGATTTGGCGTTATCTAGCAAACGCTACAACAATTTTGTTCAAATCGTCTCCTTTTGGCAAAATAAGCATAATAAGGCCTTAAACGGCAAATCGTCAATTTGGCTCTAATAGAAGCGGCACTTTTTGTCCAAATCTTACGATTTGGCGTTATCTCGCAAACGCTACAACCAATTTTGTTCAAATCGTCTCCTTTTGGCAAAATAAGCATAATAAGGCCTTAAACGGCAAATCGTCAATTTGGCTCTAATAGAAGCGGCACTTTTTGTCCAAATCTTACGATTTGGCGTTATCTCGCAAACGCTACAACCAATTTTGTTCAAATCTTCTCCTTTTGGCAAAATAAGCATAATAAGGCCTTAAACGGCAAATCGTCAATTTGGCTCTAATAGAAGCGGCACTTTTTGTCCAAATCTTACGATTTGGCGTTATCTCGCAAACGCTACAACCAATTTTGTTCAAATCGTCTCCTTTTGGCAAAATAAGCATAATAAGGCCTTAAACGGCAAATCGTCAATTTGGCTCTAATAGAATCGGCACTTTTTGGCCAAATCGCACAATTTGGCGATATCTCGCAAACGCTACAACCAATTTTGTTCAAATCGTCTCCTTTTGGCAAAATAAGCATAATAAGGCCTTAAACAGCAAATCGTCAATTTGGCTCTAATAGAAGCGGCACTTTTTGTCCAAATCACACAATTTGGCGATATCTCGCAAACGCTACAACCAATTTTGTTCAAATCGTCTCCTTTTGGCAAAATAAGCATAATAAGGCCTTAAACGACAAATCGTCAATTTGGCTCTAATAGAAGCGGCACTTTTTGTACAAATCGCATAATTTGGCGATATCTCGGAAGCGCTACAACCAATTTTGTTCAAATCGTCTCCTTTTGGCAAAATAAGCATAATAAGGCCTTAAACGGCAAATCGTCAATTTGGCTCTAATAGAAGCGGCACTTTTTGGCCAAATCGCACAATTTGGCGATATCTCGCAAACGCTACAACCAATTTTGTTCAAATCTTCTCCTTTTGGCAAAATAAGCATAATAAGGCCTTAAACGGCAAATCGTCAATTTGGCTCTAATAGAAGCGGCACTTTTTGTCCAAATCTTACGATTTGGCGTTATCTCGCAAACGCTACAACCAATTTTGTTCAAATCGTCTCCTTTTGGCAAAATAAGCATAATAAGGCCTTAAACGGCAAATCGTCAATTTGGCTCTAATAGAAGCGGCACTTTTTGGCCAAATCGCACAATTTGGCGAAATCTCGCAAACGCTACAACCAATTTTGTTCAAATCGTCTCCTTTTGGCAAAATAAGCATAATAAGGCCTTAAACGGCAAATCGTCAATTTGGCTCTAATAGAAGCGGCACTTTTTGGCCAAATCTTACGATTTGGCGTTATCTCGCAAACGCTACAACCAATTTTGTTCAAATCGTCTCCTTTTGGCAAAATAAGCATAATAAGGCCTTAAACGGCAAATCGTCAATTTGGCTCTAATAGAAGCGGCACTTTTTGGCCAAATCGCACAATTTGACGATATCTCGCAAACGCTACAACCAATTTTGTTCAAATCGTCTCCTTTTGGCAAAATAAGCATAATAAGGCCTTAAACGGCAAATCGTCAATTTGGCTCTAATAGAAGCGGCACTTTTTGTCCAAATCTTACGATTTGGCGTTATCTCGCAAACGCTACAACCAATTTTGTTCAAATCGTCTCCTTTTGGCAAAATAAGCATAATAAGGCCTTAAAGGGCAAATCGTCAATTTGGCTCTAATAGAAGCGGCACTTTTTGTCCAAATCTTACGATTTGGCGTTATCTCGCAAACGCTACAACCAATTTTGTTCAAATCGTCTCCTTTTGGCAAAATAAGCATAATAAGGCCTTAAACGGCAAATCGTCAATTTGGCTCTAATAGAAGCGGCACTTTTTGGCCAAATCGCACAATTTGACGATATCTCGCAAACGCTACAACCAATTTTGTTCAAATCGTCTCCTTTTGGCAAAATAAGCATAATAAGGCCTTAAACGGCAAATCGTCAATTTGGCTCTAATAGAAGCGGCACTTTTTGTCCAAATCTTACGATTTGGCGTTATCTCGCAAACGCTACAACAATTTTGTTCAAATCGTCTCCTTTTGGCAAAATAAGCATAATAAGGCCTTAAAGGGCAAATCGTCAATTTGGCTCTAATAGAAGCGGCACTTTTTGTCCAAACCTTACGATTTGGTGTTATCTCGCAAACGCTACAACCAATTTTGTTCAAATCGTCTCCTTTTGGCAAAATAAGCATAATAAGGCCTTAAAGGGCAAATCGTCAATTTGGCTCTAATAGAAGGGCACTTTTTGTCCAAATCTTACGATTTGGTGTTATCTCGCAAACGCTACAACCAATTTTGTTCAAATCGTCTCCTTTTGGCAAAATAAGCATAATAAGGCCTTAAAGGGCAAATCGTCAATTTGGCTCTAATAGAAGCGGCACTTTTTGTCCAAACCTTACGATTTGGTGTTATCTCGCAAACGCTACAACCAATTTTGTTCAAATCGTCTCCTTTTGGCAAAATAAGCATAATAAGGCCTTAAACGGCAAATCGTCAATTTGGCTCTAATAGAAGCGGCACTTTTTGGCCAAATCGCACAATTTGGCGATATCTCGCAAACGCTACAACCAATTTTGTTCAAATCGTCTCCTTTTGGCAAAATAAGCATAATAAGGCCTTAAACGGCAAATCGTCAATTTGGCTCTAATAGAAGCGGCACTTTTTGGCCAAATCGCACAATTTGGCGATATCTCGCAAACGCTACAACCAATTTTGTTCAAATCGTCTCCTTTTGGCAAAATAAGCATAATAAGGCCTTAAACGGCAAATCGTCAATTTGGCTCTAATAGAAGCGGCACTTTTTGGCCAAATCGCACAATTTGGCGAAATCTCGCAAACGCTACAACCAATTTTGTTCAAATCGTCTCCTTTTGGCAAAATAAGCATAATAAGGCCTTAAACGGCAAATCGTCAATTTGGCTCTAATAGAAGCGGCACTTTTTGGCCAAATCACACAATTTGGCGATATCTCGCAAACGCTACAACCAATTTTGTTCAAATCGTCTCCTTTTGGCAAAATAAGCATAATAAGGCCTTAAACGGCAAATCGTCAATTTGGCTCTAATAGAAGCGGCACTTTTTGTACAAATCGCATAATTTGGCGATATCTCGGAAGCGCTACAACCAATTTTGTTCAAATCGTCTCCTTTTGGCAAAATAAGCATAATAAGGCCTTAAACGGCAAATCGTCAATTTGGCTCTAATAGAAGCGGCACTTTTTGGCCAAATCGCACAATTTGACGATATCTCGCAAACGCTACAACCAATTTTGTTCAAATCGTCTCCTTTTGGCAAAATAAGCATAATAAGGCCTTAAACGGCAAATCGTCAATTTGGCTCTAATAGAAGCGGCACTTTTTGTCCAAATCTTACGATTTGGCGTTATCTAGCAAACGCTACAACAATTTTGTTCAAATCGTCTCCTTTTGGCAAAATAAGCATAATAAGGCCTTAAAGGGCAAATCGTCAATTTGGCTCTAATAGAAGCGGCACTTTTTGTCCAAACCTTACGATTTGGTGTTATCTCGCAAACGCTACAACCAATTTTGTTCAAATCGTCTCCTTTTGGCAAAATAAGCATAATAAGGCCTTAAACGGCAAATCGTCAATTTGGCTCTAATAGAAGCGGCACTTTTTGGCCAAATCGCACAATTTGGCGATATCTCGCAAACGCTACAACCAATTTTGTTCAAATCGTCTCCTTTTGGCAAAATAAGCATAATAAGGCCTTAAACGGCAAATCGTCGATTTGGCTCTAATAGAAGCGGCACTTTTTGTCCAAATCTTACGATTTGGCGTTATCTCGCAAACGCTACAACCAATTTTGTTCAAATCTTCTCCTTTTGGCAAAATAAGCATAATAAGGCCTTAAACGGCAAATCGTCAATTTGGCTCTAATAGAAGCGGCACTTTTTGTCCAAATCTTACGATTTGGCGTTATCTCGCAAACGCTACAACCAATTTTGTTCAAATCGTCTCCTTTTGGCAAAATAAGCATAATAAGGCCTTAAACGGCAAATCGTCAATTTGGCTCTAATAGAAGCGGCACTTTTTGGCCAAATCGCACAATTTGGCGATATCTCGCAAACGCTACAACCAATTTTGTTCAAATCGTCTCCTTTTGGCAAAATAAGCATAATAAGGCCTTAAACAGCAAATCGTCAATTTGGCTCTAATAGAAGCGGCACTTTTTGTCCAAATCACACAATTTGGCGATATCTCGCAAACGCTACAACCAATTTTGTTCAAATCGTCTCCTTTTGGCAAAATAAGCATAATAAGGCCTTAAACGACAAATCGTCAATTTGGCTCTAATAGAAGCGGCACTTTTTGTACAAATCGCATAATTTGGCGATATCTCGGAAGCGCTACAACCAATTTTGTTCAAATCGTCTCCTTTTGGCAAAATAAGCATAATAAGGCCTTAAACGGCAAATCGTCAATTTGGCTCTAATAGAAGCGGCACTTTTTGGCCAAATCGCACAATTTGGCGTTATCTCGCAAACGCTACAACAATTTTGTTCAAATCGTCTCCTTTTGGCAAAATAAGCATAATAAGGCCTTAAAGGGCAAATCGTCAATTTGGCTCTAATAGAAGCGGCACTTTTTGTCCAAACCTTACGATTTGGTGTTATCTCGCAAACGCTACAACCAATTTTGTTCAAATCGTCTCCTTTTGGCAAAATAAGCATAATAAGGCCTTAAACGGCAAATCGTCAATTTGGCTCTAATAGAAGCGGCACTTTTTGGCCAAATCGCACAATTTGGCGATATCTCGCAAACGCTACAACCAATTTTGTTCAAATCTTCTCCTTTTGGCAAAATAAGCATAATAAGGCCTTAAACGGCAAATCGTCAATTTGGCTCTAATAGAAGCGGCACTTTTTGTCCAAATCTTACGATTTGGCGTTATCTCGCAAAGGCTACAACCAATTTTGTTCAAATCGTCTCCTTTTGGCAAAATAAGCATAATAAGGCCTTAAACGGCAAATCGTCAATTTGGCTCTAATAGAAGCGGCACTTTTTGGCCAAATCGCACAATTTGGCGTTATCTCGCAAACGCTACAACAATTTTGTTCAAATCGTCTCCTTTTGGCAAAATAAGCATAATAAGGCCTTAAAGGGCAAATCGTCAATTTGGCTCTAATAGAAGCGGCACTTTTTGTCCAAACCTTACGATTTGGTGTTATCTCGCAAACGCTACAACCAATTTTGTTCAAATCGTCTCCTTTTGGCAAAATAAGCATAATAAGGCCTTAAAGGGCAAATCGTCAATTTGGCTCTAATAGAAGGGCACTTTTTGTCCAAATCTTACGATTTGGTGTTATCTCGCAAACGCTACAACCAATTTTGTTCAAATCGTCTCCTTTTGGCAAAATAAGCATAATAAGGCCTTAAAGGGCAAATCGTCAATTTGGCTCTAATAGAAGAGGCACTTTTTGTCCAAACCTTACGATTTGGTGTTATCTCGCAAACGCTACAACCAATTTTGTTCAAATCGTCTCCTTTTGGCAAAATAAGCATAATAAGGCCTTAAACGGCAAATCGTCAATTTGGCTCTAATAGAAGCGGCACTTTTTGGCCAAATCGCACAATTTGGCGATATCTCGCAAACGCTACAACCAATTTTGTTCAAATCGTCTCCTTTTGGCAAAATAAGCATAATAAGGCCTTAAACGGCAAATCGTCAATTTGGCTCTAATAGAAGCGGCACTTTTTGGCCAAATCGCACAATTTGGCGATATCTCGCAAACGCTACAACCAATTTTGTTCAAATCGTCTCCTTTTGGCAAAATAAGCATAATAAGGCCTTAAACGGCAAATCGTCAATTTGGCTCTAATAGAAGCGGCACTTTTTGGCCAAATCGCACAATTTGGCGATATCTCGCAAACGCTACAACCAATTTTGTTCAAATCGTCTCCTTTTGGCAAAATAAGCATAATAAGGCCTTAAACGGCAAATCGTCAATTTGGCTCTAATAGAAGCGGCACTTTTTGGCCAAATCACACAATTTGGCGATATCTCGCAAACGCTACAACCAATTTTGTTCAAATCGTCTCCTTTTGGCAAAATAAGCATAATAAGGCCTTAAACGGCAAATCGTCAATTTGGCTCTAATAGAAGCGGCACTTTTTGTCCAAATCTTACGATTTGGCGTTATCTAGCAAACGCTACAACAATTTTGTTCAAATCGTCTCCTTTTGGCAAAATAAGCATAATAAGGCCTTAAAGGGCAAATCGTCAATTTGGCTCTAATAGAAGCGGCACTTTTTGTCCAAACCTTACGATTTGGTGTTATCTCGCAAACGCTACAACCAATTTTGTTCAAATCGTCTCCTTTTGGCAAAATAAGCATAATAAGGCCTTAAACGGCAAATCGTCAATTTGGCTCTAATAGAAGCGGCACTTTTTGGCCAAATCGCACAATTTGGCGATATCTCGCAAACGCTACAACCAATTTTGTTCAAATCGTCTCCTTTTGGCAAAATAAGCATAATAAGGCCTTAAACGGCAAATCGTCGATTTGGCTCTAATAGAAGCGGCACTTTTTGTCCAAATCTTACGATTTGGCGATATCTCGCAAACGCTACAACCAATTTTGTTCAAATCGTCTCCTTTTGGCAAAATAAGCATAATAAGGCCTTAAACGGCAAATCGTCGATTTGGCTCTAATAGAAGCGGCACTTTTTGTCCAAATCTTACGATTTGGCGTTATCTCGCAAACGCTACAACCAATTTTGTTCAAATCTTCTCCTTTTGGCAAAATAAGCATAATAAGGCCTTAAACGGCAAATCGTCAATTTGGCTCTAATAGAAACGGCACTTTTTGTCCAAATCTTACGATTTGGCGTTATCTCGCAAACGCTACAACCAATTTTGTTCAAATCGTCTCCTTTTGGCAAAATAAGCATAATAAGGCCTTAAACGGCAAATCGTCAATTTGGCTCTAATAGAAGCGGCACTTTTTGGCCAAATCGCACAATTTGGCGATATCTCGCAAACGCTACAACCAATTTTGTTCAAATCGTCTCCTTTTGGCAAAATAAGCATAATAAGGCCTTAAACAGCAAATCGTCAATTTGGCTCTAATAGAAGCGGCACTTTTTGTCCAAATCACACAATTTGGCGATATCTCGCAAACGCTACAACCAATTTTGTTCAAATCGTCTCCTTTTGGCAAAATAAGCATAATAAGGCCTTAAACGACAAATCGTCAATTTGGCTCTAATAGAAGCGGCACTTTTTGTACAAATCGCATAATTTGGCGATATCTCGGAAGCGCTACAACCAATTTTGTTCAAATCGTCTCCTTTTGGCAAAATAAGCATAATAAGGCCTTAAACGGCAAATCGTCAATTTGGCTCTAATAGAAGCGGCACTTTTTGGCCAAATCGCACAATTTGGCGATATCTCGCAAACGCTACAACCAATTTTGTTCAAATCTTCTCCTTTTGGCAAAATAAGCATAATAAGGCCTTAAACGGCAAATCGTCAATTTGGCTCTAATAGAAGCGGCACTTTTTGTCCAAATCTTACGATTTGGCGTTATCTCGCAAAGGCTACAACCAATTTTGTTCAAATCGTCTCCTTTTGGCAAAATAAGCATAATAAGGCCTTAAACGGCAAATCGTCAATTTGGCTCTAATAGAAGCGGCACTTTTTGGCCAAATCGCACAATTTGGCGAAATCTCGCAAACGCTACAACCAATTTTGTTCAAATCGTCTCCTTTTGGCAAAATAAGCATAATAAGGCCTTAAACGGCAAATCGTCAATTTGGCTCTAATAGAAGCGGCACTTTTTGGCCAAATCTTACGATTTGGCGTTATCTCGCAAACGCTACAACCAATTTTGTTCAAATCTTCTCCTTTTGGCAAAATAAGCATAATAAGGCCTTAAACGGCAAATCGTCAATTTGGCTCTAATAGAAGCGGCACTTTTTGTCCAAATCTTACGATTTGGCGTTATCTCGCAAAGGCTACAACCAATTTTGTTCAAATCGTCTCCTTTTGGCAAAATAAGCATAATAAGGCCTTAAACGGCAAATCGTCAATTTGGCTCTAATAGAAGCGGCACTTTTTGGCCAAATCGCACAATTTGGCGATATCTCGCAAACGCTACAACCAATTTTGTTCAAATCGTCTCCTTTTGGCAAAATAAGCATAATAAGGCCTTAAACGGCAAATCGTCAATTTGGCTCTAATAGAAGCGGCACTTTTTGGCCAAATCGCACAATTTGGCGATATCTCGCAAACGCTACAACCAATTTTGTTCAAATCGTCTCCTTTTGGCAAAATAAGCATAATAAGGCCTTAAACGGCAAATCGTCAATTTGGCTCTAATAGAAGCGGCACTTTTTGGCCAAATCGCACAATTTGGCGATATCTCGCAAACGCTACAACCAATTTTGTTCAAATCGTCTCCTTTTGGCAAAATAAGCATAATAAGGCCTTAAACGGCAAATCGTCGATTTGGCTCTAATAGAAGCGGCACTTTTTGTCCAAATCTTACGATTTGGCGATATCTCGCAAACGCTACAACCAATTTTGTTCAAATCGTCTCCTTTTGGCAAAATAAGCATAATAAGGCCTTAAACGGCAAATCGTCGATTTGGCTCTAATAGAAGCGGCACTTTTTGTCCAAATCTTACGATTTGGCGTTATCTCGCAAACGCTACAACCAATTTTGTTCAAATCTTCTCCTTTTGGCAAAATAAGCATAATAAGGCCTTAAACGGCAAATCGTCAATTTGGCTCTAATAGAAACGGCACTTTTTGTCCAAATCTTACGATTTCGCGTTATCTCGCAAACGCTACAACCAATTTTGTTCAAATCGTCTCCTTTTGGCAAAATAAGCATAATAAGGCCTTAAACGGCAAATCGTCAATTTGGCTCTAATAGAAGCGGCACTTTTTGGCCAAATCGCACAATTTGGCGATATCTCGCAAACGCTACAACCAATTTTGTTCAAATCGTCTCCTTTTGGCAAAATAAGCATAATAAGGCCTTAAACAGCAAATCGTCAATTTGGCTCTAATAGAAGCGGCACTTTTTGTCCAAATCACACAATTTGGCGATATCTCGCAAACGCTACAACCAATTTTGTTCAAATCGTCTCCTTTTGGCAAAATAAGCATAATAAGGCCTTAAACGACAAATCGTCAATTTGGCTCTAATAGAAGCGGCACTTTTTGTACAAATCGCATAATTTGGCGATATCTCGGAAGCGCTACAACCAATTTTGTTCAAATCGTCTCCTTTTGGCAAAATAAGCATAATAAGGCCTTAAACGGCAAATCGTCAATTTGGCTCTAATAGAAGCGGCACTTTTTGGCCAAATCGCACAATTTGGCGATATCTCGCAAACGCTACAACCAATTTTGTTCAAATCTTCTCCTTTTGGCAAAATAAGCATAATAAGGCCTTAAACGGCAAATCGTCAATTTGGCTCTAATAGAAGCGGCACTTTTTGTCCAAATCTTACGATTTGGCGTTATCTCGCAAAGGCTACAACCAATTTTGTTCAAATCGTCTCCTTTTGGCAAAATAAGCATAATAAGGCCTTAAACGGCAAATCGTCAATTTGGCTCTAATAGAAGCGGCACTTTTTGGCCAAATCGCACAATTTGGCGAAATCTCGCAAACGCTACAACCAATTTTGTTCAAATCGTCTCCTTTTGGCAAAATAAGCATAATAAGGCCTTAAACGGCAAATCGTCAATTTGGCTCTAATAGAAGCGGCACTTTTTGGCCAAATCTTACGATTTGGCGTTATCTCGCAAACGCTACAACCAATTTTGTTCAAATCGTCTCCTTTTGGCAAAATAAGCATAATAAGGCCTTAAACGGCAAATCGTCAATTTGGCTCTAATAGAAGCGGCACTTTTTGGCCAAATCGCACAATTTGACGATATCTCGCAAACGCTACAACCAATTTTGTTCAAATCGTCTCCTTGTGGCAAAATAAGCATAATAAGGCCTTAAACGGCAAATCGTCAATTTGGCTCTAATAGAAGCGGCACTTTTTGTCCAAATCTTACGATTTGGCGTTATCTCGCAAACGCTACAACAATTTTGTTCAAATCGTCTCCTTTTGGCAAAATAAGCATAATAAGGCCTTAAAGGGCAAATCGTCACTTTGGCTCTAATAGAAGCGGCACTTTTTGTCCAAACCTTACGATTTGGTGTTATCTCGCAAACGCTACAACCAATTTTGTTCAAATCGTCTCCTTTTGGCAAAATAAGCATAATAAGGCCTTAAAGGGCAAATCGTCAATTTGGCTCTAATAGAAGGGCACTTTTTGTCCAAATCTTACGATTTGGTGTTATCTCGCAAACGCTACAACCAATTTTGTTCAAATCGTCTCCTTTTGGCAAAATAAGCATAATAAGGCCTTAAAGGGCAAATCGTCAATTTGGCTCTAATAGAAGAGGCACTTTTTGTCCAAACCTTACGATTTGGTGTTATCTCGCAAACGCTATAACCAATTTTGTTCAAATCGTCTCCTTTTGGCAAAATAAGCATAATAAGGCCTTAAACGGCAAATCGTCAATTTGGCTCTAATAGAAGCGGCACTTTTTGGCCAAATCGCACAATTTGGCGATATCTCGCAAACGCTACAACCAATTTTGTTCAAATCGTCTCCTTTTGGCAAAATAAGCATAATAAGGCCTTAAACGGCAAATCGTCAATTTGGCTCTAATAGAAGCGGCACTTTTTGGCCAAATCGCACAATTTGGCGAAATCTCGCAAACGCTACAACCAATTTTGTTCAAATCGTCTCCTTTTGGCAAAATAAGCATAATAAGGCCTTAAACGGCAAATCGTCAATTTGGCTCTAATAGAAGCGGCACTTTTTGTACAAATCGCATAATTTGGCGATATCTCGGAAGCGCTACAACCAATTTTGTTCAAATCGTCTCCTTTTGGCAAAATAAGCATAATAAGGCCTTAAACGGCAAATCGTCAATTTGGCTCTAATAGAAGCGGCACTTTTTGGCCAAATCGCACAATTTGACGATATCTCGCAAACGCTACAACCAATTTTGTTCAAATCGTCTCCTTTTGGCAAAATAAGCATAATAAGGCCTTAAACGGCAAATCGTCAATTTGGCTCTAATAGAAGCGGCACTTTTTGGCCAAATCTTACGATTTGGCGTTATCTCGCAAACGCTACAACCAATTTTGTTCAAATCGTCTCCTTTTGGCAAAATAAGCATAATAAGGCCTTAAAGGGCAAATCGTCAATTTGGCTCTAATAGAAGCGGCACTTTTTGTCCAAATCTTACGATTTGGCGTTATCTCGCAAACGCTACAACCAATTTTGTTCAAATCGTCTCCTTTTGGCAAAATAAGCATAATAAGGCCTTAAACGGCAAATCGTCAATTTGGCTCTAATAGAAGCGGCACTTTTTGTCCAAATCTTACGATTTGGCGTTATCTCGCAAACGCTACAACAATTTTGTTCAAATCGTCTCCTTTTGGCAAAATAAGCATAATAAGGCCTTAAAGGGCAAATCGTCAATTTGGCTCTAATAGAAGCGGCACTTTTTGTCCAAACCTTACGATTTGGTGTTATCTCGCAAACGCTACAACCAATTTTGTTCAAATCGTCTCCTTTTGGCAAAATAAGCATAATAAGGCCTTAAAGGGCAAATCGTCAATTTGGCTCTAATAGAAGGGCACTTTTTGTCCAAATCTTACGATTTGGTGTTATCTCGCAAACGCTACAACCAATTTTGTTCAAATCGTCTCCTTTTGGCAAAATAAGCATAATAAGGCCTTAAAGGGCAAATCGTCAATTTGGCTCTAATAGAAGAGGCACTTTTTGTCCAAACCTTACGATTTGGTGTTATCTCGCAAACGCTACAACCAATTTTGTTCAAATCGTCTCCTTTTGGCAAAATAAGCATAATAAGGCCTTAAACGGCAAATCGTCAATTTGGCTCTAATAGAAGCGGCACTTTTTGGCCAAATCGCACAATTTGGCGATATCTCGCAAACGCTACAACCAATTTTGTTCAAATCGTCTCCTTTTGGCAAAATAAGCATAATAAGGCCTTAAACGGCAAATCGTCAATTTGGCTCTAATAGAAGCGGCACTTTTTGCCAAATCGCACAATTTGGCGATATCTCGCAAACGCTACAACCAATTTTGTTCAAATCGTCTCCTTTTGGCAAAATAAGCATAATAAGGCCTTAAACGGCAAATCGTCAATTTGGCTCTAATAGAAGCGGCACTTTTTTGGCCAAATCGCACAATTTGACGATATCTCGCAAACGCTACAACCAATTTTGTTCAAATCGTCTCCTTTTGGCAAAATAAGCATAATAAGGCCTTAAACGGCAAATCGTCAATTTGGCTCTAATAGAAGCGGCACTTTTTGTCCAAATCTTACGATTTGGCGTTATCTCGCAAACGCTACAACAATTTTGTTCAAATCGTCTCCTTTTGGCAAAATAAGCATAATAAGGCCTTAAAGGGCAAATCGTCCATTTGGCTCTAATAGAAGCGGCACTTTTTGTCCAAACCTTACGATTTGGTGTTATCTCGCAAACGCTACAACCAATTTTGTTCAAATCGTCTCCTTTTGGCAAAATAAGCATAATAAGGCCTTAAAGGGCAAATCGTCAATTTGGCTCTAATAGAAGGGCACTTTTTGTCCAAATCTTACGATTTGGTGTTATCTCGCAAACGCTACAACCAATTTTGTTCAAATCGTCTCCTTTTGGCAAAAATAAGCATAATAAGGCCTTAAAGGGCAAATCGTCAATTTGGCTCTAATAGAAGCGGCACTTTTTGTCCAAACCTTACGATTTGGTGTTATCTCGCAAACGCTACAACCAATTTTGTTCAAATCGTCTCCTTTTGGCAAAATAAGCATAATAAGGCCTTAAACGGCAAATCGTCAATTTGGCTCTAATAGAAGCGGCACTTTTTGGCCAAATCGCACAATTTGGCGATATCTCGCAAACGCTACAACCAATTTTGTTCAAATCGTCTCCTTTTGGCAAAATAAGCATAATAAGGCCTTAAACGGCAAATCGTCAATTTGGCTCTAATAGAAGCGGCACTTTTTGGCCAAATCGCACAATTTGGCGATATCTCGCAAACGCTACAACCAATTTTGTTCAAATCGTCTCCTTTTGGCAAAATAAGCATAATAAGGCCTTAAACGGCAAATCGTCAATTTGGCTCTAATAGAAGCGGCACTTTTTGGCCAAATCGCACAATTTGGCGAAATCTCGCAAACGCTACAACCAATTTTGTTCAAATCGTCTCCTTTTGGCAAAATAAGCATAATAAGGCCTTAAACGGCAAATCGTCAATTTGGCTCTAATAGAAGCGGCACTTTTTGGCCAAATCACACAATTTGGCGATATCTCGCAAACGCTACAACCAATTTTGTTCAAATCGTCTCCTTTTGGCAAAATAAGCATAATAAGGCCTTAAACGGCAAATCGTCAATTTGGCTCTAATAGAAGCGGCACTTTTTGTACAAATCGCATAATTTGGCGATATCTCGGAAGCGCTACAACCAATTTTGTTCAAATCGGTCTCCTTTTGGCAAAATAAGCATAATAAGGCCTTAAACGGCAAATCGTCAATTTGGCTCTAATAGAAGCGGCACTTTTTGGCCAAATCGCACAATTTGACGATATCTCGCAAACGCTACAACCAATTTTGTTCAAATCGTCTCCTTTTGGCAAAATAAGCATAATAAGGCCTTAAACGGCAAATCGTCAATTTGGCTCTAATAGAAGCGGCACTTTTTGTCCAAATCTTACGATTTGGCGTTATCTAGCAAACGCTACCAACAATTTTGTTCAAATCGTCTCCTTTTGGCAAAATAAGCATAATAAGGCCTTTAAAGGGCAAATCGTCAATTTGGCTTCTAATAGAAGCGGCACTTTTTGTCCAAACCTTACGATTTGGTGTTATCTCGCAAACGCTACAACCAATTTTGTTCAAATCGTCTCCTTTTGGCAAAATAAGCATAATAAGGCCTTAAACGGCAAATCGTCAATTTGGCTCTAATAGAAGCGGCACTTTTTGGCCAAATCGCACAATTTGGCGATATCTCGCAAACGCTACAACCAATTTTGTTCAAATCGTCTCCTTTTGGCAAAATAAGCATAATAAGGCCTTAAACGGCAAATCGTCGATTTGGCTCTAATAGAAGCGGCACTTTTTGTCCAAATCTTACGATTTGGCGATATCTCGCAAACGCTACAACCAATTTTGTTCAAATCGTCTCCTTTTGGCAAAATAAGCATAATAAGGCCTTAAACGGCAAATCGTCGATTTGGCTCTAATAGAAGCGGCACTTTTTGTCCAAATCTTACGATTTGGCGTTATCTCGCAAACGCTACAACCAATTTTGTTCAAATCTTCTCCTTTTGGCAAAATAAGCATAATAAGGCCTTAAACGGCAAATCGTCAATTTGGCTCTAATAGAAGCGGCACTTTTTGTCCAAATCTTACGATTTGGCGTTATCTCGCAAACGCTACAACCAATTTTGTTCAAATCGTCTCCTTTTGGCAAAATAAGCATAATAAGGCCTTAAACGGCAAATCGTCAATTTGGCTCTAATAGAAGCGGCACTTTTTGGCCAAATCGCACAATTTGGCGATATCTCGCAAACGCTACAACCAATTTTGTTCAAATCGTCTCCTTTTGGCAAAATAAGCATAATAAGGCCTTAAACAGCAAATCGTCAATTTGGCTCTAATAGAAGCGGCACTTTTTGTCCAAATCACACAATTTGGCGATATCTCGCAAACGCTACAACCAATTTTGTTCAAATCGTCTCCTTTTGGCAAAATAAGCATAATAAGGCCTTAAACGACAAATCGTCAATTTGGCTCTAATAGAAGCGGCACTTTTTGTACAAATCGCATAATTTGGCGATATCTCGGAAGCGCTACAACCAATTTTGTTCAAATCGTCTCCTTTTGGCAAAATAAGCATAATAAGGCCTTAAACGGCAAATCGTCAATTTGGCTCTAATAGAAGCGGCACTTTTTGGCCAAATCGCACAATTTGGCGATATCTCGCAAACGCTACAACCAATTTTGTTCAAATCTTCTCCTTTTGGCAAAATAAGCATAATAAGGCCTTAAACGGCAAATCGTCAATTTGGCTCTAATAGAAGCGGCACTTTTTGTCCAAATCTTACGATTTGGCGTTATCTCGCAAAGGCTACAACCAATTTTGTTCAAATCGTCTCCTTTTGGCAAAATAAGCATAATAAGGCCTTAAACGGCAAATCGTCAATTTGGCTCTAATAGAAGCGGCACTTTTTGGCCAAATCGCACAATTTGGCGAAATCTCGCAAACGCTACAACCAATTTTGTTCAAATCGTCTCCTTTTGGCAAAATAAGCATAATAAGGCCTTAAACGGCAAATCGTCAATTTGGCTCTAATAGAAGCGGCACTTTTTGGCCAAATCTTACGATTTGGCGTTATCTCGCAAACGCTACAACCAATTTTGTTCAAATCGTCTCCTTTTGGCAAAATAAGCATAATAAGGCCTTAAACGGCAAATCGTCAATTTGGCTCTAATAGAAGCGGCACTTTTTGGCCAAATCGCACAATTTGACGATATCTCGCAAACGCTACAACCAATTTTGTTCAAATCGTCTCCTTGTGGCAAAATAAGCATAATAAGGCCTTAAACGGCAAATCGTCAATTTGGCTCTAATAGAAGCGGCACTTTTTGTCCAAATCTTACGATTTGGCGTTATCTCGCAAACGCTACAACAATTTTGTTCAAATCGTCTCCTTTTGGCAAAATAAGCATAATAAGGCCTTAAAGGGCAAATCGTCACTTTGGCTCTAATAGAAGCGGCACTTTTTGTCCAAACCTTACGATTTGGTGTTATCTCGCAAACGCTACAACCAATTTTGTTCAAATCGTCTCCTTTTGGCAAAATAAGCATAATAAGGCCTTAAAGGGCAAATCGTCAATTTGGCTCTAATAGAAGGGCACTTTTTGTCCAAATCTTACGATTTGGTGTTATCTCGCAAACGCTACAACCAATTTTGTTCAAATCGTCTCCTTTTGGCAAAATAAGCATAATAAGGCCTTAAAGGGCAAATCGTCAATTTGGCTCTAATAGAAGAGGCACTTTTTGTCCAAACCTTACGATTTGGTGTTATCTCGCAAACGCTACAACCAATTTTGTTCAAATCGTCTCCTTTTGGCAAAATAAGCATAATAAGGCCTTAAACGGCAAATCGTCAATTTGGCTCTAATAGAAGCGGCACTTTTTGGCCAAATCGCACAATTTGGCGATATCTCGCAAACGCTACAACCAATTTTGTTCAAATCGTCTCCTTTTGGCAAAATAAGCATAATAAGGCCTTAAACGGCAAATCGTCAATTTGGCTCTAATAGAAGCGGCACTTTTTGGCCAAATCGCACAATTTGGCGAAATCTCGCAAACGCTACAACCAATTTTGTTCAAATCGTCTCCTTTTGGCAAAATAAGCATAATAAGGCCTTAAACGGCAAATCGTCAATTTGGCTCTAATAGAAGCGGCACTTTTTGTACAAATCGCATAATTTGGCGATATCTCGGAAGCGCTACAACCAATTTTGTTCAAATCGTCTCCTTTTGGCAAAATAAGCATAATAAGGCCTTAAACGGCAAATCGTCAATTTGGCTCTAATAGAAGCGGCACTTA